>NW_026292096.1:0-24873 GCF_023091745.1 Budorcas taxicolor | reverse complement strand
ATGTAGGAAATAGTAAGCTAGGGAATATAATGACGAGAGTAACAAGGGGGAGGCCTAGAATTACAGGGGTAATGAAAGAGGTAAATAGATTTTCGTTCATTTTGTTTCTCAAGGGGCGTCTTGTTTTGGCGTTTTTGTTGTTATTAATTTTGGGTTATAGTAGAAATCGTGTTTTGAGATTTTTAATTGGAGAACAATAAAGAGGACTAAAAATATTGATAGAATTGTCGTGAGTCACGTTGATGTGTCTAGTTGTGGCATGTCATCAAGGAGAGTGTTGTGCTCTCGGTCTTTAACTTAAAAGGTTAATGCTGGCATAGCTTCTTGATGACTTATAACATTGATGCAGATCACTTTTCAAAATATTCTAATGGGACTAGTTCGAGAACGATTGGTATGAAACTATGATTTGATCCGCAGATTTCTGAGCATTGGCCGTAAAATAGGCCTGGACGAGTTGATATGAGGGTTGTTTGATTTAAACGGCCTGGAATTGCGTCTGTTTTTAGTCCTAGAGAGGGAACTGCTCATGAGTGTAAAACGTCTTCGGAGGAGATTAGTATTCGAATTGTTATTTCTATAGGTAATACAGCTCGGTTATCTACTTCTAGTAATCGTAGTTCTCCAGGTTTCAATTCTGATGTTGGAATTATATAGGAGTCGAAGCTTAAGTCTTCATAGTCTGTGTACTCATAACTTCAGTATCATTGATGTCCTATGGTCTTTACTGTGAGAGATGGGTTGTTGATTTCGTCTATTATGTATAGAATTCGTAGGGATGGGAGAGCAATTATAATCAGAATAATGGCTGGTAGAATGGTTCAGATTGTTTCTACTTCTTGTGCGTCTATGGTGCTGGTATGGGTTAGTTTTGTTGTTAGTATCAGTAAGATAATATAGAGTACTAGTGAGCTAATTAGGAAAACAATTATCAGAGTGTGATCGTGAAAGTGTAGCAGTTCTTCTATGATGGGTGATGTTGCGTCTTGAAAGCCTAGCTGTACGGGATATGCCATATGAGATGTACGGGACTTTCACCTGTAATTTAATCTTGACAAGGTTATGTAATGTTTTACTAACATCTCGTTTATTGAGAGAGACATAGTGGTTATGGTGTTGGCTTGAAACCGATAATAGGGGGTTCAATTCCTTCCTCTCTTATTTTAGGTTAATGTATGTAGGTTCTTCAAATGTGTGATATGGTGGAGGGCATCCGTTTAGTCATTCTAGATTTGTTGTGGTTAGGTCCACGGTTAAGACTTCCCGTTTGGATGCAAATGCTTCTCAGATGATAAAAGTCATTAATATTACTGCCGTTAGTGAGATGAATGAGCCTATAGATGAAATAGTGTTTCATATTGTATATGCGTCTGGGTAATCGGAGTATCGTCGTGGTATACCAGATAGCCCTAAGAAATGTTGTGGGAAGAAGGTCATGTTAACACCTACAAATATAATTGCGAAATGGATTTTGGCTCATGTGTCATTAAGGGTGTAGCCTGAGAATAAGGGAAATCAATGTACAAATCCTCCTATGATAGCGAATACAGCTCCTATTGATAGTACGTAGTGGAAATGTGCTACCACATAGTATGTGTCGTGGAGAACGATGTCAAGGGAGGAGTTGGCTAAAACAATTCCAGTTAGTCCTCCAACTGTAAAAAGGAAAATGAAGCCTAGGGCTCATATTATAGCGGGGGATCATTTGATATTTCCTCCGTGAAGTGTTGCTAGCCAACTAAAGACTTTTACTCCGGTTGGGATAGCAATAATTATAGTAGCGGATGTAAAGTAAGCTCGTGTATCGACGTCTATTCCGACTGTGAATATATGATGGGCTCATACAATAAATCCTAGAAATCCAATTGATATTATGGCTCATACTATTCCTATATATCCAAATGGCTCTTTTTTTCCTGAATAGTAGGTTACGATGTGGGAGATTATTCCAAAGCCAGGTAAAATTAGAATATATACTTCGGGGTGTCCAAAAAATCAGAATAAGTGTTGATATAAGATAGGGTCTCCTCCTCCTGCTGGGTCAAAGAAAGTTGTATTCAGGTTTCGGTCTGTTAGTAATATTGTGATGCCAGCTGCTAATACAGGAAGTGAGAGGAGGAGTAGTACGGCAGTGATCAGTACAGATCACACGAACAGGGGGGTCTGGTATTGTGATATTGCGGGAGGTTTTATGTTAATAATAGTTGTAATAAAATTAATGGCTCCTAAAATTGAGGAAACACCTGCTAGGTGTAGGGAGAAAATGGTCAGGTCTACTGAGGCTCCTGCGTGGGCTAGATTACCTGCTAGAGGGGGATATACGGTTCAACCCGTCCCTGCTCCGGCTTCGACTATAGAGGATGCTAGGAGTAATAGGAAAGAAGGGGGGAGGAGCCAAAAACTTATATTATTTATCCGAGGGAATGCTATATCAGGGGCTCCAATCATTAGAGGAACTAGCCAGTTGCCAAACCCTCCAATTATAATAGGCATTACTATAAAGAAGATTATTACGAATGCGTGTGCAGTTACAATTACGTTGTAGATTTGGTCATCTCCAAGTAGAGTTCCGGGTTGGCCTAACTCAGCACGAATTAGTAAGCTCAGAGCGGTTCCTACTATGCCGGCTCAGGCACCAAATAGAAGATAAAGGGTACCGATATCTTTATGATTAGTTGAAAATAATCAGCGGTTTATGAACATGGGTAAAATGGCTGAGTAAAGCAATAGACTGTAAATCTAAGAATAGAGGTTTGATTCCTCTTTTTACCAGGTCCTGTAGTGAATTAACATATTGAATTGCAAATTCAAAGGAGCAGCTTCAAACTCTGCCGGGGCTTCTCCCGCCTTTTTTTTCTTGCGGCGGGAGAAGTAGATTGAAGCCAGTTATTTAGGGTATTTAGCTGTTAACTAAAGTTTCGTGGGGGTGGGACCCACCAATCTAGTGAGGATTTAGCTTAATTAAAGTAGTTGATTTGCATTCAATTGATGTAAGATATGATCTTGCAGTCCTTATCAGGATTAAGTAAATTATACTTGCTTAGGGCTTTGAAGGCTCTTGGTCTATTTAACCTAAATTCCTATTCTAGGATTGAGAGAATTGGTGTAAGTGGTAGTAGTATAGTGGACAATACGGTTATTGTTGGTAGGAGGGTTATTCGTTTTATGGTTGAGAATTGTCATTTTATTTTTATGTTGTTTGTGGAAGGGAACATAGTAAGTGTGGTGGAATATGCCAGTCGTATGTAGAAATATAGGTTTAGTAGTGCTGTAATTGCTATGAAGGTAGGTAGGATAATGCTATTGTTTTTTGTCATTTCTTGAATAATTATTCATTTTGGCATAAATCCTGATAGTGGGGGGAGTCCTCCTATTGATAGGAGGGTAATGAGAATTAGAATAGTTATGATGGGTGTTTTGTTTCATGTGTGTGATAGTGATAGAGTGGTTGTGGTTGAGTTGGCTATAAATAGTGTAAATATGGTGGAAGTTATGATGATGTAAATGATTAGGTTTAGTAATGTTATGGTGGGATTGTATGGTAAAATTGCTGTTATTCAGCCTATGTGGGCAATTGATGAGTAAGCTATAATTTTTCGTAGTTGGGTTTGGTTTAATCCTCCTCAGCCTCCGATTATAATGGATAGAATTGATAGGGTTAAGATTATATTTAGGTTGATGGATTGGGATACTTGGTAAAGTACCGATATGGGTGCTAGTTTTTGTCATGTAAGTAAGATTAGGCCTGAAGATAGAGGGATGCCTTGTGTTACTTCTGGGACTCAGAAGTGGAATGGGGCTATTCCTAGTTTTATGGCGAGGGCTATTGTTATGAGTATGGAGGCTGTTGGGTTAAATAGTTTTATTACGGTTCATTGGCCTGAGAATATTAAGTTGATGATAATGGCTATTATTAGTAGTATTGAGGCTGTTGATTGAGTTAGGAAATATTTAGTTGATGCTTCTGTGGCTCGTGGGTTGTGTTTTTTTATTATAATAGGAATGATGGCGAGTATATTTATTTCAAATCCGATTCAGATGAGTAGTCAGTGGGAGCTAATTATAACGATAATGGTTCCAAGTATTATAGTTATTAAGATAATAATGAGAGTGATTGGGTTTATTAGTACGGGAAGGATACAAACCAACATTTTCGGGGTATGGGCCCGATAGCTTAATTAGCTGACCTTACTATTAGAATTTGGTGTAATTGGGAGCACGAAGAGTTTTGAGTTCTTAGGAGTAGGTTCAATTCCTATAGTTCTAGAAATAAGAGGATTTAAACCTCTATAATTTACTCTATCAAAGTAACTCTTTTGTCAGACATATTTCTTATGTTTGTGGGGGGATACTTGATAGGAGAATAGGTAGAGATACATGTCATATGCATAGGGCTAGCGTTAGGGGTAGAAAATTTTTTCATAATAAGTGCATCAGTTGATCATAGCGGAATCGGGGGTAGGATGCTCGGATTCATAGGAAGGTCATTGTGAGTAGTAGTGATTTGATGATAAAGTTAATTGCGTAGAGTTCTGGTATGTATGGGTTATGGGATGCTCCTAGGAAGAGGGTTGTTGTGAAGATATTTATTATAATAATGTTTGCATATTCTGCTATAAAGAATAGGGCGAATGGTCCTGCGGCGTATTCTACATTAAAGCCCGATACTAGTTCAGATTCTCCTTCAGTAAGATCAAATGGTGCTCGGTTTGTTTCTGCTAGTGTTGAAATGAATCATATTATTGCTAAGGGTCATGCTGGGAAGATTAGTCATACTTGTTCTTGTGTAATGATTAATGTAGAGAGAGTGAAGGATCCATTTATTAGTAAGATTGATAGTAAGATAATTGCTAGTGTAACTTCATATGAAATTGTTTGTGCTACTGCTCGTAGGGCTCCAATAAGAGCGTATTTTGAGTTGGAGGCTCAGCCTGATCAGAGGATCGAGTATACGGCTAAGCTTGATATAGCTAATATGAAAAGGATTCCTAAGTTTATATTGATGAGGGGATAGGGTATGGGTAGGGGGATTCATATAGTTAAGGCTAGGGTTAGGGCTAGGATGGGGGCTAGAATAAATATTGAGATTGAGGATGTGGCAGGTCGTAGGGGTTCTTTAATGAAAAGTTTGATTGCATCGGCGATGGGTTGGAGTAAGCCATATGGTCCTACAATATTTGGGCCTTTTCGGAGTTGTATGTAGCCTAGGATTTTTCGTTCAACTAGTGTAAGAAAAGCTACGGCTAGAAGAATGGGGATAATAAGTGTTAAGATGTTGAGTATAAACATTTTGTTAAGGAGAGGATTTGAATCTCTGAGTATAAAGGTTTAAGTTTTACGCAATTACCGGGCTCTGCCACCTTAACTGGGCCCTTTTCTAGGGCAGGTATTGTTTGTGAGGTCAATTGAGATAAAGTCATTGATTGATTTAAGGCGCTTTGTTGAAGTTGGCCTTATTTCTCTTGTCCTTTCGTACTGGGAGAAATACATAACAGATAGAAACCGACCTGGATTACTCCGGTCTGAACTCAGATCACGTAGGACTTTAATCGTTGAACAAACGAACCTTTGATAGCGGTTGCACCATCGGGGTGTCCTGATCCAACATCGAGGTCGTAAACCCTATTGTCGATATGGACTCTTGAATAGGATTGCGCTGTTATCCCTAGGGTAACTTGTTCCGTTGATCAAGTCTTTGGATCAATAAACGATAGTTTGATTTGACTTGTGGGTCTAGTCTTTAAAATCGTTCGGAGGATTTTTTGTTCTCCGAGGTCACCCCAACCAAAACTGCTAGTCCATAAAGAGTGTTGTTATCCCTTAATGGTTAAGTTTATTTTCTTTGGACTAGTTAGTTAAAGCTCCATAGGGTCTTCTCGTCTTGTTGGTTTATTCCCGCCTCTTCACGGGAAGGTCAATTTCACTGATTGGAAGTAAGAGACAGTAAAACCCTCGTGTGGCCGTTCATACAAGTCCTTATTTAGAGAACAAATGATTATGCTACCTTTGCACGGTCAGGATACCGCGGCCGTTTAACGTCTAGTCACTGGGCAGGCAGTGCCTCCAATACTGGGGATGCTGGAGGTGATGTTTTTGGTAAACAGGCGGGATTTGTGTTTGCCGAGTTCCTTTTACTTCTTTTAATCTTTCCTGGGTGCACTCCTGTGTTGGATTAACAGTATAATTAATAAATTATTTATTGTTGGGTTATTTTTATTTACTGTTAACAGTCAGAGTATTATCAGATACTGACTTAAACTTGTGCAAGGAGAAAATATTTCTTGTTACTCATATTAACATTATTGCTTCTATTTAGTAATAGAATAGTCCAGTACTAGGTCTAGGAGTTGGTTATATTGTTGTTGGGATTAGTATTGTTTTTATTGTTGAGCTTTAACGCTTTCTTAATAGATGGCTGCTTTTAGGCCTACTATGGTGTTGTAAGATCTTACTCTCTAGTGAAGGTTGTACCCATTTCTAAAAGGCTGTACCTTTTTAGACTAACTTTTAAAGATACAGTGAGATTTGTTTATATTTTTTGGTATCTTTAAAGCTGAACTAAGATTCATTTTCTGGACAACCAGCTATCACCAGGCTCGTTAGGCATGTCACCTCTACTTATAGATCTTCTCACTATTTTGCCACATAGATGAGTTGGTTCTAATAAACTGTCTATAGGTAGCTCGTCTGGTTTCGGGTTACTTAGCTGAAATTCGTTTTGTTAAGTTTTTTGCTCGTTAATTCATTATGCAAAAGGTACAAGGGTTAATCTTTGCTTTTTTGTACTTTGATTATTTTCTTTCATCGTTCCCTTACGGTACTTTCTCTATAGCGCCATGTTTAGAATTTCTATCTCCTATACTTTAATAGGGGTAAATGTTTTGTTTTAGTATGTTTTGGTTATTGGATTGAAGAGTGGGGGTTTGGGCTAGGCATAGTTCAAAACATTCACAGTACACGAAATCTTCTAGGTGTAAACTAGATGCTTTAATTAAGCTATGTCTTGGTTTGTCCAAGCACACTTTCCAGTATGCTTACCTTGTTACGACTTACCTCCTCTCGTGTAATTGGTGCATGTAAATAGGTTTGGGTGCATATATTTACTTGAGGAGGGTGACGGGCGGTGTGTGCGTGCTTCATGGCCTGGTTCAACTAAGCACTCTATTCTTAGTTTACTACTAAATCCTCCTTTGGCTGTTAGTTTCATAATGGCTTTCGTATTAAGTTTTCTTGGATAGAAAATGTAGCCCATTTCTTCCCATTCCATAGGTTACACCTTGACCTAACGTTTTTATGTGTTATGATTGAGCTTACTTTTGTTCCTTTTCAGGGTTTGCTGAAGATGGCGGTATACAGACTGTATTAGCAAGGATTGGTGAGGTTTATCGGGGTTTATCGATTATAGAACAGGCTCCTCTAGAAGGGTGTAAAGCACCGCCAAGTCCTTTGAGTTTTGGGCCGTTGCCGGTAGTACTCTGGCGAATAATCTTGTTTTTGCAATTATTTATGTTTAGGGCTAAGCATAGTGGGGTATCTAATCCCAGTTTGGGTCTTAGCTATAGTGTGTCAGTTGTCGTAGAGTTACTTTCGTCACTTATTTTTGTTATAATTATGGCTTTTTACAGCTTAATTAGGATTTAACTCTATTTGGTGTAGTACTTTAACACGTTTTACGCCGTGTTCCTGTTAGCTTGGGTTAGTCGTATGACCGCGGTGGCTGGCACGAGATTTACCAACCCTAGTTAATATGGCTTAGTCGAACTTTCGTTCATGGCTTAAATTTTGTCACTGCTGTTTCCCGTGGGGGTGTGGTTAAGCAAGGCGTTATGAGCTACAGGGTGTGTGCTTGATACCTGCTCCTCTTAGTCCTGCTGATTCGGAGGGCGCTACTCACCGGGGTGCGGATGCTTGCATGTGTAAGTCTATTGAAAGTTAACAGGAAGGCCAGGACCAAACCTATGTGTTTATGGAGTTGGTATACTCATCTAGGCATTTTCAGTGCCTTGCTTTAAATTTAAGCTACATTAACCATGTAGTATGTAAGCAGACCCAGGCACCTATATGTCTATCTTGTTTGGAGTGTGAATTTGAGTATTGGGGGTGAGATAAATTTATATTGATACTTAGGGGGAAGTATGTTAAAAATGGTGGTTAATATTTAAGAGGGGGGGGGGGGAAATATAATAGGTATGTCCTGTAACCATTGACTGAAATGCCCATGCCTACCATTATGGGGATGCTCAAGATGCAGTTAAGTCCAGCTACAATTTATGCTCCGGGTCGGGGCCTTTGACGGCCATAGCTGAGTCCAAGCATCCCCGAAAATTAAAAAATACCAAATGTATGACAGCACAGTTATGTGTGAGCATGGGCTGATTAGTAATTAGTCCATCGAGATGTCTTATTTAAGAGGAAAGAATGGGCGGTTTTAGATGAGATGGCCCTGAAGAAAGAACCAGATGTCTGATAAAGTTCATTAAATAGCTACCCCCACGATTAATGGGCCCGGAGCGAGAAGAGAAATCCCTGCCAAGCGGGTTGCTGGTTTCACGCGGCATGGTCGGTAAGCTCGTGATCTAGTGGACGGGATACGCATGGTGACGAGGATAGATTTGACTTTATGCGCTATGTACGATCTAAGCAGGAAATGTCCTATGTACTATAGATAATTTTTATTGTACTTGCTTATATGCAAGGGGAAAATCATTTAATGTACTATATACATATTATATCTTTATTACATTAATTATGATGTACATGCTTATATGCATGGGGTAGATCATGTAATGTAATATATACATAGTATGTCTTTATTACATTAATTATAATGTACATACTGCACACAAAGTAGGTCATGTAGTATACTGCATTTATGTATGTTTTTATTATATTACTTCAGTGTATATATTCATACATATAGGATGGATCATGTGGTGTGCTAGACGCATATCATGTTTACATTGTATGAGTGTTAGTGGGTATGTTTGGGCAAATGACATGGTGTGTCTGTGTGTAGTACTCGTACATGTGTCTATTGAGGTGAGTTATTAAGCATGTTGTTACACGTGCAAGCTTATAGAGTGGGAGATTTGTGTCGTATGTTTAAAAATTTTAGCGGATTTAATACTGGGGAGGTTCTTAGTGTTTTTGGGGGTATATCAATAGACGCAATTAATAGTGGTTCAGGGAATAGTTTAAGTAGAACTTCAGCTTTGGGTGTTGATGGTGAGGCTATCGCTTCTTCCTTGAGTCTTAGGGAGGTTAATTGTTCTCCTTTTCTGGTTTACAAGACCAGCGTATTAATTTTACTACAAAGACTTGTCTTCATTTCAGGAGATTGTTTTCGATGGTGCTGGCTAGTGGTATTATTGCCAGGATGATGAGGAAATATATGATGGATGCTAATTGTCCGATGGTGATGTAGGGGTGTTCAACCGGTTGTCCTCCGATTCATGTAAGTGTTAATAGGTCTGCTATTAAAAGTCAGAATATGCATTGGCTGATTGGTCGGAACATTATGCTTCGTTGTTTGGATGTGTGGAGGAAGGGTACGAGTGTTAAGATCAAGATGGAAAGGACTAAGGCTAGGACTCCTCCCAGTTTATTGGGGATTGATCGTAGGATTGCGTATGCAAATAGGAAATACCATTCTGGCTTAATGTGGGAGGGTTGTACTGAGTGGGTTTGCTGGAGTATAATTATCCGGGTCTCCGAGTAGGTCGGGAGTGAATAGTACTAGTGATATGAGGATGAGGATTAATAGTATGATGCCTAGGATGTCCTTGATGGTGTAATAAGGGTGAAATGGAATTTTGTCTGTGTCTGATGGAATTCCTGTGGGGTTGTTGGATCCTGTTTCGTGGAGGAAAATTAAGTGGATTATGGTGAGAGCTACAATGATAAATGGGAGGAGGTGAAGTGGAAAGCGAAGAATCGGGTGAGGGTGGCTTTGTCTACTGAAAATCCCCCTCAGATTCATTCAACTAGGTTGGTGCCAATGTATGGGATTGCCGAGAGGAGGTTGGTAATGACTGTTGCTCCTCAGAATGATATCTGTCCTCATGGTAGGACATAGCCTATGAATGCTGTGGCTATTGTTGTAAATAGGAGAATTACTCCGATGTTTCATGTTTCTAAGAAGGTATATGATCCGTAATATAGGCCTCGTCCTACATGCATAAATAGGCAGATAAAAAATATTGATGCTCCGTTTGCGTGCATATATCGGATGATTCAGCCATAGTTTACGTCTCGACAAATGTGGGTTACAGAGGAGAATGCTATTGTTGTATCGGATGTGTAGTGTATTGCTAGGAATAGGCCTGTTAAGATTTGTAGAGCTAAGCAAGTGCCTAGGAGGGATCCAAAGTTTCATCATGATGAGATGTTTGATGGAGTTGGGAGGTCAATGAGTGCGTTGTTTACGATTTTTATTAGTGGGTGAGTTTTTCGGATGTTGATCATTAGTGTTCTTGTAGTTGAATAACAACGATGGTTTTTCATATCATTAGTCATGGTTAGATTCCATGCAGGAATAATGATTATGTACATTGTATTTATTTTAAGTGTAATTTTTGTGATGGGCTTTGTAGGGTTTTCTTCAAAACCTTCGCCTATTTATGGGGGGTTGGGATTGATTGTGAGTGGTGGGGTTGGGTGTGGTATTGTGTTAAATTATGGTGGTTCTTTTTTAGGTTTAATGGTTTTTTTAGTTTATTTAGGGGGTATAATGGTGGTTTTTGGTTATACGACAGCTATGGCTACTGAGCAGTATCCTGAGGTTTGGGTTTCTAATAAGGTTGTTTTAGGAACGTTTATTACTGGTTTGTTGATGGAGTTTTTTATAATTTACTATGTGTTGAAGGATAAGGAGGTGGAGATTGTGTTTAAGTTTAATGGTATGGGGGATTGGGTAATTTATGATACAGGGGATTCTGGGTTTTTTAGTGAGGAGGCCATGGGGATTGCTGCTTTGTACAGCTATGGTACTTGATTAGTTATTGTTACTGGTTGATCTTTATTAATTGGTGTAGTGGTGATTATAGAGATTACTCGTGGAAATTAAGTAGAATTGTGCTAGTGAAAATCGTAATTAGGAAGGAAAGGAAATATAATTTAATTAAGCCTTTTTGGTTTGTGATTATGATAGATGTTTTTATTTGGGTTAGTGAGATGGTTTTTGGTATAATGGTTTCTAGTCAGGTTAGGTCTAGAAGGGAGGATGCTGATTTTTGGCTTATTGTTAGATTTATATAGGGGGTTAAGCGGTGTATGACTGTGGGATAATATCCTAGTAGGTTAGAAAATTTGAATATGTTTGATGGGTAATTGAACTTTAAGTAGTGGGTTATGTTGTTAATTTCTAGTGCTAGAATAAAGCCTAGGATTGTAATTGTTAGGGCGGTGATTTTTAGGTAGTAGGGTATAGTTGTTTGGGGAATGGTTGTTGGGGGGATGTTGTTAGAAATGATGAATCCTGCGAAAAGACTTCCGATTAGTAAGCGTTTAATTGAGTTAATTAGGAATGGGTTGTTTTCATTAATAGAAATAAGGGTTGGGAATCGGGGTTGTCCTAGGAGTGTGAAGAAAATAATACGGGTACTGTAGATAGCTGTGAAGGAGATGGCGATTAGTGTTATTAAGAGGGCTCAGGCGTTGGTATATGACGTGTTGGCGGATTCAATAATTAGATCTTTGGAGTAGAATCCGGTGAGGAAAGGTATTCCTGTTAGTGCAAGGCTGCCAATAATAAGGGCTGTTGCGGTGAATGGTATGGCTTTAAATAGGCCTCCTATTTTTCGAATATCTTGTTCGTTATTTAGATTGTGGATGATGGAGCCGGAGCATAGAAATAATATGGCTTTGAAGAAAGCGTGGGTGCAGATGTGAAGAAGTGCTAGGTGAGGCTGGTTAATTCCAATTGTTACTATCATAAGGCCGAGTTGGCTGGATGTAGAGAAGGCGATGATTTTTTTAATGTCATTTTGGGTGAGGGCACATATTGCTGTAAATAGTGTGGTAATGGCTCCTAGGCATAGTATAGTAGATTGGATGAGTTTATTGTTTTCTGTTAATGGATAAAAGCGGATTAGTAAGAAAATACCTGCTACTACTATTGTACTTGAGTGGAGTAATGCTGAGACAGGTGTCGGACCCTCTATTGCGGAGGGTAATCATGGGTGCAGGCTAAATTGTGCGGATTTTCCGGTTGCGGCTAGAATTAGTCCTATTAGAGGTAGATTTGAGTTCTCTGGTTTTAGTAAGAAGATTTGTTGAAGGTCTCAAGTGTTGAGGTTAATTAGGAATCATGCTATTGCTAGGATAAATCCGATGTCGCCAATGCGGTTATATAGGATTGCTTGTAGAGCTGCTGTGTTTGCGTCTGCTCGTCCGTATCACCATCCAATTAGTAGAAATGATATAATTCCGACTCCTTCTCAGCCAATGAATAGTTGAAAGATGTTATTTGCAGTGACGAGGATGAGTATTGTGATAAGAAATAAGAGTAAGTACTTAAAAAATTGGTTGATGTTGGGGTCGGAATGTATGTATCATATTGAGAATTCTATGATGGATCATGTGACGAATAGTGATACTGGGATAAATATTGTCGAGAAGTAATCTATTTTGAAGCTGAGAGATAGTTTGAGGGTTTGGATGGTTAGTCAGTGTCAGTTTGAAATAATTATTTCTTGTCCTGTATGAATAAATATTATAGTGGGAATTATACTAGTGATAAAGGCGTATGAAATGGTTGTTTTTACGTAAAGTGGGTAATTGGTGAATTTGTGGGTGCTAAGACTAGTTGTCATGATGGGTACGGTTAGTAGGATTAGGGTAGTTAGTGTGAGGGATGGGAACAGGTTTATTACTTTTATTTGGAGTTGCACCAATTTTTTGGTTCCTAAGACCAATGGATAACTGCTATCCTTAAAAAGTTTGAAAAAGCCATGTTGTCAGGCATGGGAGCATAGAATTAGCAGTTCTTGCATACTTTTTCGGTAAATAAGAAGGTGATAGGCTTCTATTGTTAGATTCACAATCTAATGTTTTTTTAAAACTATATTTACAGTATAGGGGTCCTAGGATAATTTTTGGGTTTAGGGATAGAAGCAGTAGTGGTAGTATGTGTAGTGATATGAGTGCATTTTCTCGTGTGAAGGAAGGTGAAATGTTATTGATATGATGAGTGTATTTGCCCCGTTGTGTTTGTGATTAGTATATAGAGGGAGTAGAGAGTAGTGATTACTATGTTAAGTCCTATTAGAATAATTGTGATATTAGATCATGAAAAAGTCGATATTACTACAAATAGTTCTCCGATTAGGTTGATTGTTGGGGGTAGAGCCAGGTTGGTTAGACTTGCTAGGAGTCATCAGGTGGCTATTAGTGGAAGAAGTGTTTGTAGGCCGCGGGCTAAGATTATTGTACGGCTGTGAATTCGTTCGTAGTTAGAATTTGCTAGGCAGAAAAGTAGTGAGGATGTAAGGCCGTGGGCAATTATCAGGGCGGTGGCTCCTATGTAGCTTCAGGGGTGTTTGGATTAGGATTGCAACGATGACAAGTGCCATGTGGCTAATAGAGGAGTACGCGATGAGTGATTTCAGGTCCGTTGGACGAAGGCAAATTGAGCTGGTTATGATTATGCCTCATAGTGATAGCATGATGAAGGGTATGCTATAAAGTCGGTGATTGGATCTAGGAGAAGCGTAATTCGTAACATGCCGTATCCTCCTAGTTTTAGTAGGATTGCTGCAAGAACTATGGAGCCTGCCAATTGGGGCTTCAACGTGGGCTTTGGGTAGTCAGAGATGAAGTCCGTATAGTGGTATTTTTACTATAAAGGCTATTATGCATGCTAGTCACATGAAGGTGTTGATCAGGAGCTGGGTATTGGTTGTACTCAGTATTGTAGAATTAGGAAGTTTAGGGATCCTATTGTGTTTTGAATATAGATTAGTGCAACTAGTAAGGGTAGGGATCCTGCTAGTGTATAAAACAAGAAGTAGAGACCGGCATTTAGGCGTTCTGTTTGGTTCCCTCATCGGGTAAAATAATGAGTGTGGGAACTAGTGTTGCTTCAAATATAATTATAAAAGAGAATTAGTTCTGTAGCAGAGAATGTCATAATTAGAAATAGTTGTAATAGGGATAGTATTGAGATGAAGAATTTTTTTCGGGTCTGGGTTTTCTTTTGATAGGTGATGCTGGCTAGCTATAAGTATTAAGGGGAGGAGTCATATGGTTAGAATAAGTAGTGGTGTAGATAAGGAGTCGGAGAAGAAAGTTAATGAGAAGTTGAGGCTGTTATCGCCAAATTGGTTTATAAGGAGTAGGCTTGTAAGGCTAATTAGTAAGCTGTGGAGTGTGGAGTTAATTCAGATTATGTTATTTATTGATAGCCAGGTTAGGGGTATAAGTATTATTGTGGAAATAATGTAATTTTAGCATTGTAGCAGATTAAGGTTTTGTACGTAGTCGGTGCCGTATGATGTTTGATACCATTACTAGCCAAGGATAGGCCTAGTGCTGCTTCGCAGCTGCGAAAACTAGTAGAATAATGGGTATTATACTGGCTAAAGTGAAGTGTGAGTTTAGGATTATTAGGGTAGCTATAACGAATAAGGACAATATTATTCCTTCCAGGCATAGGAGGGAGGATATTAGGTGAGATCGATACATTAGTAATCCCGTGAGAGATACTATGAATGCTATTATAATATTTATGTATACGAGGGCATTTGGTACTTATGAGTTTGATCATAATCTAATGAGTCGAAATCATTTATTTTTGGTTTTAAACTAAGTACCATATTCGGTCCATTCTAATCCTTTTTGGGTTCATTCATAGGCTAGGCTTGTGGCTAGTAGGAAAATTAGGAGAAGGGATATAGTAAGCATTGTGTTAAGGTTAGTTGTTTGTGAGGCCCATGGTAGTGGTAGAAGTAGTGCAATTTCTAGATCGAAGAGGAGGAATGTGATAGCTACTAGAAAGAATTTTATGGAGAAAGGAAGGCGAGCAGATCCTATGGGGTCGAATCCACATTCGTATGGGCTTGTTTTTTCTGAGTATACGTTTAGTTGGGGGAGTCAGAATGCGATGGTCACGAGCAATGTAGCTAGTGTAAAGTTAGTTAGGAGGGTAATTATAAGGTTTATTGTTCTTTTTCGGGTTAGGCCGAAGCTAACTGATTGGAAGTCAGTTGTACTAATTAATACTAAAAGAACATGAGCCTCATCAGTAGATGGAAACATAGAGGAAAAGTCATACTACGTCTACGAAGTGTCAATATCAGGCAGCGGCCTTCGAAGCCGAAATGGTGATTGGAGGTAAAGTGAAATTTTAGTTGGCGGAGGAAGCAGACAATTAAGAAAGTAGATCCAATAATGACATGGAGGCCGTGGAATCCTGTAGCTACGAAGAAAGTTGAGCCGTAAACTCCGTCTGAGATTGTAAAGGGAGCTCATAGTATTCTGATGCTTGTAGAAGTGTAAAGTATACGCCTAACGTAATGGTGATGAATAAGGCTTGTAGCATGTGGTTACGGTTCCCTTCTATGAGGCTGTGGTGGGCTCAGGTAATGGGAGACTCCTGAGGCTAGAAGGACAGAGGTGTTGAGTAGTGGGACTTCTAAGGGGTTAAGTGGGTGAATGCCTGTTGGGGTCAGCAGCTGCCTAATTCGGGTGTAGGAGCAAGGCTTGAGTGATAGAAGGCTCAGAGAAGCCAGTGAAGAATAGGACTTCGGAGACGATGAAGAGGATTATTCCGTAGCGAAGGCTTTTTTGGACAGCAGGAGTATGGTGGCCTTGAAAGGTACTTTCTCGGATTACATCTCGTCATCATTGGTATATTGTAAGTATGTTTGTTGTTATGGCCTAGGGTCAGTAGAGCTGTTGATTGAAGTGAATCACATGAGAGGCCAGATGTTATTAGGAGGGCAGATTGTGCTCCTGTGAGGGGTCAGGGACTTGGGTTTTACTATGTGATAGGCGTGGGTTTGGTGTGTCATTATGTATTGTCGTGCAGATATAAGCTAACTAGGAGGTGAATACGTAGGCTTGAACTATAGCTACTGCGAATTCGAGGATTGTTAGTAGAGCTAAAATAGTAAATGGTATAAGTGCTGTTGTGGTATTGATATTTAATAATGCAAGGGTAGCTCCTCCGATTAAGTGAATTAATAAGTGCCCTGCGTGATGTTGGCTGTTAATCGTACGGCAAGGGCTACTGGTTGGATGAAGAGGCTGATGGTTTCGATAATTACCAGTATTGGGATTAGTGGGGTAGGTGTTCCTTGTGGTAGGAAGTGGGGCGAGTGATGCTTTGGTTTTGTTGCGGAAGCCTGTAACTACGGCCCCTGCTCATAGGGGAATAGCCATGCCTAAATTTATTGATAGTTGTGTGGTTGGTGTAAATGAATGGGGTAATAAGCCTAATAAATTTGTAGACCCAATAAATAGAATTAGGGACATTAATATCAATGTTCATGTTTGTCCTTTGGTGTTGTGAGTGCTTATTATTTGTTTTGACATGAGTTGAAGTGCTCATTGTTGGAGGGAGATAAGGCGGTTATTAATTAGTCGGTTTATGTAGGAAATAGTAAGCTAGGGAATATAATGACGAGAGTAACAAGGGGGAGGCCTAGAATTACAGGGGTAATGAAAGAGGTAAATAGATTTTCGTTCATTTTGTTTCTCAAGGGGCGTCTTGTTTTGGCGTTTTTGTTGTTATTAATTTTGGGTTATAGTAGAAATCGTGTTTTGAGATTTTTAATTGGAGAACAATAAAGAGGACTAAAAATATTGATAGAATTGTCGTGAGTCACGTTGATGTGTCTAGTTGTGGCATGTCATCAAGGAGAGTGTTGTGCTCTCGGTCTTTAACTTAAAAGGTTAATGCTGGCATAGCTTCTTGATGACTTATAACATTGATGCAGATCACTTTTCAAAATATTCTAATGGGACTAGTTCGAGAACGATTGGTATGAAACTATGATTTGATCCGCAGATTTCTGAGCATTGGCCGTAAAATAGGCCTGGACGAGTTGATATGAGGGTTGTTTGATTTAAACGGCCTGGAATTGCGTCTGTTTTTAGTCCTAGAGAGGGAACTGCTCATGAGTGTAAAACGTCTTCGGAGGAGATTAGTATTCGAATTGTTATTTCTATAGGTAATACAGCTCGGTTATCTACTTCTAGTAATCGTAGTTCTCCAGGTTTCAATTCTGATGTTGGAATTATATAGGAGTCGAAGCTTAAGTCTTCATAGTCTGTGTACTCATAACTTCAGTATCATTGATGTCCTATGGTCTTTACTGTGAGAGATGGGTTGTTGATTTCGTCTATTATGTATAGAATTCGTAGGGATGGGAGAGCAATTATAATCAGAATAATGGCTGGTAGAATGGTTCAGATTGTTTCTACTTCTTGTGCGTCTATGGTGCTGGTATGGGTTAGTTTTGTTGTTAGTATCAGTAAGATAATATAGAGTACTAGTGAGCTAATTAGGAAAACAATTATCAGAGTGTGATCGTGAAAGTGTAGCAGTTCTTCTATGATGGGTGATGTTGCGTCTTGAAAGCCTAGCTGTACGGGATATGCCATATGAGATGTACGGGACTTTCACCTGTAATTTAATCTTGACAAGGTTATGTAATGTTTTACTAACATCTCGTTTATTGAGAGAGACATAGTGGTTATGGTGTTGGCTTGAAACCGATAATAGGGGGTTCAATTCCTTCCTCTCTTATTTTAGGTTAATGTATGTAGGTTCTTCAAATGTGTGATATGGTGGAGGGCATCCGTTTAGTCATTCTAGATTTGTTGTGGTTAGGTCCACGGTTAAGACTTCCCGTTTGGATGCAAATGCTTCTCAGATGATAAAAGTCATTAATATTACTGCCGTTAGTGAGATGAATGAGCCTATAGATGAAATAGTGTTTCATATTGTATATGCGTCTGGGTAATCGGAGTATCGTCGTGGTATACCAGATAGCCCTAAGAAATGTTGTGGGAAGAAGGTCATGTTAACACCTACAAATATAATTGCGAAATGGATTTTGGCTCATGTGTCATTAAGGGTGTAGCCTGAGAATAAGGGAAATCAATGTACAAATCCTCCTATGATAGCGAATACAGCTCCTATTGATAGTACGTAGTGGAAATGTGCTACCACATAGTATGTGTCGTGGAGAACGATGTCAAGGGAGGAGTTGGCTAAAACAATTCCAGTTAGTCCTCCAACTGTAAAAAGGAAAATGAAGCCTAGGGCTCATATTATAGCGGGGGATCATTTGATATTTCCTCCGTGAAGTGTTGCTAGCCAACTAAAGACTTTTACTCCGGTTGGGATAGCAATAATTATAGTAGCGGATGTAAAGTAAGCTCGTGTATCGACGTCTATTCCGACTGTGAATATATGATGGGCTCATACAATAAATCCTAGAAATCCAATTGATATTATGGCTCATACTATTCCTATATATCCAAATGGCTCTTTTTTTCCTGAATAGTAGGTTACGATGTGGGAGATTATTCCAAAGCCAGGTAAAATTAGAATATATACTTCGGGGTGTCCAAAAAATCAGAATAAGTGTTGATATAAGATAGGGTCTCCTCCTCCTGCTGGGTCAAAGAAAGTTGTATTCAGGTTTCGGTCTGTTAGTAATATTGTGATGCCAGCTGCTAATACAGGAAGTGAGAGGAGGAGTAGTACGGCAGTGATCAGTACAGATCACACGAACAGGGGGGTCTGGTATTGTGATATTGCGGGAGGTTTTATGTTAATAATAGTTGTAATAAAATTAATGGCTCCTAAAATTGAGGAAACACCTGCTAGGTGTAGGGAGAAAATGGTCAGGTCTACTGAGGCTCCTGCGTGGGCTAGATTACCTGCTAGAGGGGGATATACGGTTCAACCCGTCCCTGCTCCGGCTTCGACTATAGAGGATGCTAGGAGTAATAGGAAAGAAGGGGGGAGGAGCCAAAAACTTATATTATTTATCCGAGGGAATGCTATATCAGGGGCTCCAATCATTAGAGGAACTAGCCAGTTGCCAAACCCTCCAATTATAATAGGCATTACTATAAAGAAGATTATTACGAATGCGTGTGCAGTTACAATTACGTTGTAGATTTGGTCATCTCCAAGTAGAGTTCCGGGTTGGCCTAACTCAGCACGAATTAGTAAGCTCAGAGCGGTTCCTACTATGCCGGCTCAGGCACCAAATAGAAGATAAAGGGTACCGATATCTTTATGATTAGTTGAAAATAATCAGCGGTTTATGAACATGGGTAAAATGGCTGAGTAAAGCAATAGACTGTAAATCTAAGAATAGAGGTTTGATTCCTCTTTTTACCAGGTCCTGTAGTGAATTAACATATTGAATTGCAAATTCAAAGGAGCAGCTTCAAACTCTGCCGGGGCTTCTCCCGCCTTTTTTTTCTTGCGGCGGGAGAAGTAGATTGAAGCCAGTTATTTAGGGTATTTAGCTGTTAACTAAAGTTTCGTGGGGGTGGGACCCACCAATCTAGTGAGGATTTAGCTTAATTAAAGTAGTTGATTTGCATTCAATTGATGTAAGATATGATCTTGCAGTCCTTATCAGGAATTAAGTAAATTATACTTGCTTAGGGCTTTGAAGGCTCTTGGTCTATTTAACCTAAATTCCTATTCTAGGATTGAGAGAATTGGTGTAAGTGGTAGTAGTATAGTGGACAATACGGTTATTGTTGGTAGGAGGGTTATTCGTTTTATGGTTGAGAATTGTCATTTTATTTTTATGTTGTTTGTGGAAGGGAACATAGTAAGTGTGGTGGAATATGCCAGTCGTATGTAGAAATATAGGTTTAGTAGTGCTGTAATTGCTATGAAGGTAGGTAGGATAATGCTATTGTTTTTTGTCATTTCTTGAATAATTATTCATTTTGGCATAAATCCTGATAGTGGGGGGAGTCCTCCTATTGATAGGAGGGTAATGAGAATTAGAATAGTTATGATGGGTGTTTTGTTTCATGTGTGTGATAGTGATAGAGTGGTTGTGGTTGAGTTGGCTATAAATAGTGTAAATATGGTGGAAGTTATGATGATGTAAATGATTAGGTTTAGTAATGTTATGGTGGGATTGTATGGTAAAATTGCTGTTATTCAGCCTATGTGGGCAATTGATGAGTAAGCTATAATTTTTCGTAGTTGGGTTTGGTTTAATCCTCCTCAGCCTCCGATTATAATGGATAGAATTGATAGGGTTAAGATTATATTTAGGTTGATGGATTGGGATACTTGGTAAAGTACCGATATGGGTGAGTACCGATATGGGTGCTAGTTTTTGTCATGTAAGTAAGATTAGGCCTGAAGATAGAGGGATGCCTTGTGTTACTTCTGGGACTCAGAAGTGGAATGGGGCTATTCCTAGTTTTATGGCGAGGGCTATTGTTATGAGTATGGAGGCTGTTGGGTTAAATAGTTTTATTACGGTTCATTGGCCTGAGAATATTAAGTTGATGATAATGGCTATTATTAGTAGTATTGAGGCTGTTGATTGAGTTAGGAAATATTTAGTTGATGCTTCTGTGGCTCGTGGGTTGTGTTTTTTTATTATAATAGGAATGATGGCGAGTATATTTATTTCAAATCCGATTCAGATGAGTAGTCAGTGGGAGCTAATTATAACGATAATGGTTCCAAGTATTATAGTTATTAAGATAATAATGAGAGTGATTGGGTTTATTAGTACGGGAAGGATACAAACCAACATTTTCGGGGTATGGGCCCGATAGCTTAATTAGCTGACCTTACTATTAGAATTTGGTGTAATTGGGAGCACGAAGAGTTTTGAGTTCTTAGGAGTAGGTTCAATTCCTATAGTTCTAGAAATAAGAGGATTTAAACCTCTATAATTTACTCTATCAAAGTAACTCTTTTGTCAGACATATTTCTTATGTTTGTGGGGGGATACTTGATAGGAGAATAGGTAGAGATACATGTCATATGCATAGGGCTAGCGTTAGGGGTAGAAAATTTTTTCATAATAAGTGCATCAGTTGATCATAGCGGAATCGGGGGTAGGATGCTCGGATTCATAGGAAGGTCATTGTGAGTAGTAGTGATTTGATGATAAAGTTAATTGCGTAGAGTTCTGGTATGTATGGGTTATGGGATGCTCCTAGGAAGAGGGTTGTTGTGAAGATATTTATTATAATAATGTTTGCATATTCTGCTATAAAGAATAGGGCGAATGGTCCTGCGGCGTATTCTACATTAAAGCCCGATACTAGTTCAGATTCTCCTTCAGTAAGATCAAATGGTGCTCGGTTTGTTTCTGCTAGTGTTGAAATGAATCATATTATTGCTAAGGGTCATGCTGGGAAGATTAGTCATACTTGTTCTTGTGTAATGATTAATGTAGAGAGAGTGAAGGATCCATTTATTAGTAAGATTGATAGTAAGATAATTGCTAGTGTAACTTCATATGAAATTGTTTGTGCTACTGCTCGTAGGGCTCCAATAAGAGCGTATTTTGAGTTGGAGGCTCAGCCTGATCAGAGGATCGAGTATACGGCTAAGCTTGATATAGCTAATATGAAAAGGATTCCTAAGTTTATATTGATGAGGGGATAGGGTATGGGTAGGGGGATTCATATAGTTAAGGCTAGGGTTAGGGCTAGGATGGGGGCTAGAATAAATATTGAGATTGAGGATGTGGCAGGTCGTAGGGGTTCTTTAATGAAAAGTTTGATTGCATCGGCGATGGGTTGGAGTAAGCCATATGGTCCTACAATATTTGGGCCTTTTCGGAGTTGTATGTAGCCTAGGATTTTTCGTTCAACTAGTGTAAGAAAAGCTACGGCTAGAAGAATGGGGATAATAAGTGTTAAGATGTTGAGTATAAACATTTTGTTAAGGAGAGGATTTGAATCTCTGAGTATAAAGGTTTAAGTTTTACGCAATTACCGGGCTCTGCCACCTTAACTGGGCCCTTTTCTAGGGCAGGTATTGTTTGTGAGGTCAATTGAGATAAAGTCATTGATTGATTTAAGGCGCTTTGTTGAAGTTGGCCTTATTTCTCTTGTCCTTTCGTACTGGGAGAAATACATAACAGATAGAAACCGACCTGGATTACTCCGGTCTGAACTCAGATCACGTAGGACTTTAATCGTTGAACAAACGAACCTTTGATAGCGGTTGCACCATCGGGGTGTCCTGATCCAACATCGAGGTCGTAAACCCTATTGTCGATATGGACTCTTGAATAGGATTGCGCTGTTATCCCTAGGGTAACTTGTTCCGTTGATCAAGTCTTTGGATCAATAAACGATAGTTTGATTTGACTTGTGGGTCTAGTCTTTAAAATCGTTCGGAGGATTTTTTGTTCTCCGAGGTCACCCCAACCAAAACTGCTAGTCCATAAAGAGTGTTGTTATCCCTTAATGGTTAAGTTTATTTTCTTTGGACTAGTTAGTTAAAGCTCCATAGGGTCTTCTCGTCTTGTTGGTTTATTCCCGCCTCTTCACGGGAAGGTCAATTTCACTGATTGGAAGTAAGAGACAGTAAAACCCTCGTGTGGCCGTTCATACAAGTCCTTATTTAGAGAACAAATGATTATGCTACCTTTGCACGGTCAGGATACCGCGGCCGTTTAACGTCTAGTCACTGGGCAGGCAGTGCCTCCAATACTGGGGATGCTGGAGGTGATGTTTTTGGTAAACAGGCGGGATTTGTGTTTGCCGAGTTCCTTTTACTTCTTTTAATCTTTCCTGGGTGCACTCCTGTGTTGGATTAACAGTATAATTAATAAATTATTTATTGTTGGGTTATTTTTATTTACTGTTAACAGTCAGAGTATTATCAGATACTGACTTAAACTTGTGCAAGGAGAAAATATTTCTTGTTACTCATATTAACATTATTGCTTCTATTTAGTAATAGAATAGTCCAGTACTAGGTCTAGGAGTTGGTTATATTGTTGTTGGGATTAGTATTGTTTTTATTGTTGAGCTTTAACGCTTTCTTAATAGATGGCTGCTTTTAGGCCTACTATGGTGTTGTAAGATCTTACTCTCTAGTGAAGGTTGTACCCATTTCTAAAAGGCTGTACCTTTTTAGACTAACTTTTAAAGATACAGTGAGATTTGTTTATATTTTTTGGTATCTTTAAAGCTGAACTAAGATTCATTTTCTGGACAACCAGCTATCACCAGGCTCGTTAGGCATGTCACCTCTACTTATAGATCTTCTCACTATTTTGCCACATAGATGAGTTGGTTCTAATAAACTGTCTATAGGTAGCTCGTCTGGTTTCGGGTTACTTAGCTGAAATTCGTTTTGTTAAGTTTTTTGCTCGTTAATTCATTATGCAAAAGGTACAAGGGTTAATCTTTGCTTTTTTGTACTTTGATTATTTTCTTTCATCGTTCCCTTACGGTACTTTCTCTATAGCGCCATGTTTAGAATTTCTATCTCCTATACTTTAATAGGGGTAAATGTTTTGTTTTAGTATGTTTTGGTTATTGGATTGAAGAGTGGGGGTTTGGGCTAGGCATAGTTCAAAACATTCACAGTACACGAAATCTTCTAGGTGTAAACTAGATGCTTTAATTAAGCTATGTCTTGGTTTGTCCAAGCACACTTTCCAGTATGCTTACCTTGTTACGACTTACCTCCTCTCGTGTAATTGGTGCATGTAAATAGGTTTGGGTGCATATATTTACTTGAGGAGGGTGACGGGCGGTGTGTGCGTGCTTCATGGCCTGGTTCAACTAAGCACTCTATTCTTAGTTTACTACTAAATCCTCCTTTGGCTGTTAGTTTCATAATGGCTTTCGTATTAAGTTTTCTTGGATAGAAAATGTAGCCCATTTCTTCCCATTCCATAGGTTACACCTTGACCTAACGTTTTTATGTGTTATGATTGAGCTTACTTTTGTTCCTTTTCAGGGTTTGCTGAAGATGGCGGTATACAGACTGTATTAGCAAGGATTGGTGAGGTTTATCGGGGTTTATCGATTATAGAACAGGCTCCTCTAGAAGGGTGTAAAGCACCGCCAAGTCCTTTGAGTTTTGGGCCGTTGCCGGTAGTACTCTGGCGAATAATCTTGTTTTTGCAATTATTTATGTTTAGGGCTAAGCATAGTGGGGTATCTAATCCCAGTTTGGGTCTTAGCTATAGTGTGTCAGTTGTCGTAGAGTTACTTTCGTCACTTATTTTTGTTATAATTATGGCTTTTTACAGCTTAATTAGGATTTAACTCTATTTGGTGTAGTACTTTAACACGTTTTACGCCGTGTTCCTGTTAGCTTGGGTTAGTCGTATGACCGCGGTGGCTGGCACGAGATTTACCAACCCTAGTTAATATGGCTTAGTCGAACTTTCGTTCATGGCTTAAATTTTGTCACTGCTGTTTCCCGTGGGGGTGTGGTTAAGCAAGGCGTTATGAGCTACAGGGTGTGTGCTTGATACCTGCTCCTCTTAGTCCTGCTGATTCGGAGGGCGCTACTCACCGGGGTGCGGATGCTTGCATGTGTAAGTCTATTGAAAGTTAACAGGAAGGCCAGGACCAAACCTATGTGTTTATGGAGTTGGTATACTCATCTAGGCATTTTCAGTGCCTTGCTTTAAATTTAAGCTACATTAACCATGTAGTATGTAAGCAGACCCAGGCACCTATATGTCTATCTTGTTTGGAGTGTGAATTTGAGTATTGGGGGTGAGATAAATTTATATTGATACTTAGGGGGAAGTATGTTAAAAATGGTGGTTAATATTTAAGAGGGGGGGGGGGGAAATATAATAGGTATGTCCTGTAACCATTGACTGAAATGCCCATGCCTACCATTATGGGGATGCTCAAGATGCAGTTAAGTCCAGCTACAAA
>NW_026292095.1:0-24880 GCF_023091745.1 Budorcas taxicolor | reverse complement strand
TTTAAGTTTTACGCAATTACCGGGCTCTGCCACCTTAACTGGGCCCTTTTCTAGGGCAGGTATTGTTTGTGAGGTCAATTGAGATAAAGTCATTGATTGATTTAAGGCGCTTTGTTGAAGTTGGCCTTATTTCTCTTGTCCTTTCGTACTGGGAGAAATACATAACAGATAGAAACCGACCTGGATTACTCCGGTCTGAACTCAGATCACGTAGGACTTTAATCGTTGAACAAACGAACCTTTGATAGCGGTTGCACCATCGGGGTGTCCTGATCCAACATCGAGGTCGTAAACCCTATTGTCGATATGGACTCTTGAATAGGATTGCGCTGTTATCCCTAGGGTAACTTGTTCCGTTGATCAAGTCTTTGGATCAATAAACGATAGTTTGATTTGACTTGTGGGTCTAGTCTTTAAAATCGTTCGGAGGATTTTTTGTTCTCCGAGGTCACCCCAACCAAAACTGCTAGTCCATAAAGAGTGTTGTTATCCCTTAATGGTTAAGTTTATTTTCTTTGGACTAGTTAGTTAAAGCTCCATAGGGTCTTCTCGTCTTGTTGGTTTATTCCCGCCTCTTCACGGGAAGGTCAATTTCACTGATTGGAAGTAAGAGACAGTAAAACCCTCGTGTGGCCGTTCATACAAGTCCTTATTTAGAGAACAAATGATTATGCTACCTTTGCACGGTCAGGATACCGCGGCCGTTTAACGTCTAGTCACTGGGCAGGCAGTGCCTCCAATACTGGGGATGCTGGAGGTGATGTTTTTGGTAAACAGGCGGGATTTGTGTTTGCCGAGTTCCTTTTACTTCTTTTAATCTTTCCTGGGTGCACTCCTGTGTTGGATTAACAGTATAATTAATAAATTATTTATTGTTGGGTTATTTTTATTTACTGTTAACAGTCAGAGTATTATCAGATACTGACTTAAACTTGTGCAAGGAGAAAATATTTCTTGTTACTCATATTAACATTATTGCTTCTATTTAGTAATAGAATAGTCCAGTACTAGGTCTAGGAGTTGGTTATATTGTTGTTGGGATTAGTATTGTTTTTATTGTTGAGCTTTAACGCTTTCTTAATAGATGGCTGCTTTTAGGCCTACTATGGTGTTGTAAGATCTTACTCTCTAGTGAAGGTTGTACCCATTTCTAAAAGGCTGTACCTTTTTAGACTAACTTTTAAAGATACAGTGAGATTTGTTTATATTTTTTGGTATCTTTAAAGCTGAACTAAGATTCATTTTCTGGACAACCAGCTATCACCAGGCTCGTTAGGCATGTCACCTCTACTTATAGATCTTCTCACTATTTTGCCACATAGATGAGTTGGTTCTAATAAACTGTCTATAGGTAGCTCGTCTGGTTTCGGGTTACTTAGCTGAAATTCGTTTTGTTAAGTTTTTTGCTCGTTAATTCATTATGCAAAAGGTACAAGGGTTAATCTTTGCTTTTTTGTACTTTGATTATTTTCTTTCATCGTTCCCTTACGGTACTTTCTCTATAGCGCCATGTTTAGAATTTCTATCTCCTATACTTTAATAGGGGTAAATGTTTTGTTTTAGTATGTTTTGGTTATTGGATTGAAGAGTGGGGGTTTGGGCTAGGCATAGTTCAAAACATTCACAGTACACGAAATCTTCTAGGTGTAAACTAGATGCTTTAATTAAGCTATGTCTTGGTTTGTCCAAGCACACTTTCCAGTATGCTTACCTTGTTACGACTTACCTCCTCTCGTGTAATTGGTGCATGTAAATAGGTTTGGGTGCATATATTTACTTGAGGAGGGTGACGGGCGGTGTGTGCGTGCTTCATGGCCTGGTTCAACTAAGCACTCTATTCTTAGTTTACTACTAAATCCTCCTTTGGCTGTTAGTTTCATAATGGCTTTCGTATTAAGTTTTCTTGGATAGAAAATGTAGCCCATTTCTTCCCATTCCATAGGTTACACCTTGACCTAACGTTTTTATGTGTTATGATTGAGCTTACTTTTGTTCCTTTTCAGGGTTTGCTGAAGATGGCGGTATACAGACTGTATTAGCAAGGATTGGTGAGGTTTATCGGGGTTTATCGATTATAGAACAGGCTCCTCTAGAAGGGTGTAAAGCACCGCCAAGTCCTTTGAGTTTTGGGCCGTTGCCGGTAGTACTCTGGCGAATAATCTTGTTTTTGCAATTATTTATGTTTAGGGCTAAGCATAGTGGGGTATCTAATCCCAGTTTGGGTCTTAGCTATAGTGTGTCAGTTGTCGTAGAGTTACTTTCGTCACTTATTTTTGTTATAATTATGGCTTTTTACAGCTTAATTAGGATTTAACTCTATTTGGTGTAGTACTTTAACACGTTTTACGCCGTGTTCCTGTTAGCTTGGGTTAGTCGTATGACCGCGGTGGCTGGCACGAGATTTACCAACCCTAGTTAATATGGCTTAGTCGAACTTTCGTTCATGGCTTAAATTTTGTCACTGCTGTTTCCCGTGGGGGTGTGGTTAAGCAAGGCGTTATGAGCTACAGGGTGTGTGCTTGATACCTGCTCCTCTTAGTCCTGCTGATTCGGAGGGCGCTACTCACCGGGGTGCGGATGCTTGCATGTGTAAGTCTATTGAAAGTTAACAGGAAGGCCAGGACCAAACCTATGTGTTTATGGAGTTGGTATACTCATCTAGGCATTTTCAGTGCCTTGCTTTAAATTTAAGCTACATTAACCATGTAGTATGTAAGCAGACCCAGGCACCTATATGTCTATCTTGTTTGGAGTGTGAATTTGAGTATTGGGGGTGAGATAAATTTATATTGATACTTAGGGGGAAGTATGTTAAAAATGGTGGTTAATATTTAAGAGGGGGGGGGGGGAAATATAATAGGTATGTCCTGTAACCATTGACTGAAATGCCCATGCCTACCATTATGGGGATGCTCAAGATGCAGTTAAGTCCAGCTACAATTTATGCTCCGGGTCGGGGCCTTTGACGGCCATAGCTGAGTCCAAGCATCCCCGAAAATTAAAAAATACCAAATGTATGACAGCACAGTTATGTGTGAGCATGGGCTGATTAGTAATTAGTCCATCGAGATGTCTTATTTAAGAGGAAAGAATGGGCGGTTTTAGATGAGATGGCCCTGAAGAAAGAACCAGATGTCTGATAAAGTTCATTAAATAGCTACCCCCACGATTAATGGGCCCGGAGCGAGAAGAGAAATCCCTGCCAAGCGGGTTGCTGGTTTCACGCGGCATGGTCGGTAAGCTCGTGATCTAGTGGACGGGATACGCATGGTGACGAGGATAGATTTGACTTTATGCGCTATGTACGATCTAAGCAGGAAATGTCCTATGTACTATAGATAATTTTTATTGTACTTGCTTATATGCAAGGGGAAAATCATTTAATGTACTATATACATATTATATCTTTATTACATTAATTATGATGTACATGCTTATATGCATGGGGTAGATCATGTAATGTAATATATACATAGTATGTCTTTATTACATTAATTATAATGTACATACTGCACACAAAGTAGGTCATGTAGTATACTGCATTTATGTATGTTTTTATTATATTACTTCAGTGTATATATTCATACATATAGGATGGATCATGTGGTGTGCTAGACGCATATCATGTTTACATTGTATGAGTGTTAGTGGGTATGTTTGGGCAAATGACATGGTGTGTCTGTGTGTAGTACTCGTACATGTGTCTATTGAGGTGAGTTATTAAGCATGTTGTTACACGTGCAAGCTTATAGAGTGGGAGATTTGTGTCGTATGTTTAAAAATTTTAGCGGATTTAATACTGGGGAGGTTCTTAGTGTTTTTGGGGGTATATCAATAGACGCAATTAATAGTGGTTCAGGGAATAGTTTAAGTAGAACTTCAGCTTTGGGTGTTGATGGTGAGGCTATCGCTTCTTCCTTGAGTCTTAGGGAGGTTAATTGTTCTCCTTTTCTGGTTTACAAGACCAGCGTATTAATTTTACTACAAAGACTTGTCTTCATTTCAGGAGATTGTTTTCGATGGTGCTGGCTAGTGGTATTATTGCCAGGATGATGAGGAAATATATGATGGATGCTAATTGTCCGATGGTGATGTAGGGGTGTTCAACCGGTTGTCCTCCGATTCATGTAAGTGTTAATAGGTCTGCTATTAAAAGTCAGAATATGCATTGGCTGATTGGTCGGAACATTATGCTTCGTTGTTTGGATGTGTGGAGGAAGGGTACGAGTGTTAAGATCAAGATGGAAAGGACTAAGGCTAGGACTCCTCCCAGTTTATTGGGGATTGATCGTAGGATTGCGTATGCAAATAGGAAATACCATTCTGGCTTAATGTGGGAGGGTGTACTGAGTGGGTTTGCTGGAGTATAATTATCCGGGTCTCCGAGTAGGTCGGGAGTGAATAGTACTAGTGATATGAGGATGAGGATTAATAGTATGATGCCTAGGATGTCCTTGATGGTGTAATAAGGGTGAAATGGAATTTTGTCTGTGTCTGATGGAATTCCTGTGGGGTTGTTGGATCCTGTTTCGTGGAGGAAAATTAAGTGGATTATGGTGAGAGCTACAATGATAAATGGGAGGATGAAGTGGAAAGCGAAGAATCGGGTGAGGGTGGCTTTGTCTACTGAAAATCCCCCTCAGATTCATTCAACTAGGTTGGTGCCAATGTATGGGATTGCCGAGAGGAGGTTGGTAATGACTGTTGCTCCTCAGAATGATATCTGTCCTCATGGTAGGACATAGCCTATGAATGCTGTGGCTATTGTTGTAAATAGGAGAATTACTCCGATGTTTCATGTTTCTAAGAAGGTATATGATCCGTAATATAGGCCTCGTCCTACATGCATAAATAGGCAGATAAAAAATATTGATGCTCCGTTTGCGTGCATATATCGGATGATTCAGCCATAGTTTACGTCTCGACAAATGTGGGTTACAGAGGAGAATGCTATTGTTGTATCGGATGTGTAGTGTATTGCTAGGAATAGGCCTGTTAAGATTTGTAGAGCTAAGCAAGTGCCTAGGAGGGATCCAAAGTTTCATCATGATGAGATGTTTGATGGAGTTGGGAGGTCAATGAGTGCGTTGTTTACGATTTTTATTAGTGGGTGAGTTTTTCGGATGTTGATCATTAGTGTTCTTGTAGTTGAATAACAACGATGGTTTTTCATATCATTAGTCATGGTTAGATTCCATGCAGGAATAATGATTATGTACATTGTATTTATTTTAAGTGTAATTTTTGTGATGGGCTTTGTAGGGTTTTCTTCAAAACCTTCGCCTATTTATGGGGGGTTGGGATTGATTGTGAGTGGTGGGGTTGGGTGTGGTATTGTGTTAAATTATGGTGGTTCTTTTTTAGGTTTAATGGTTTTTTTAGTTTATTTAGGGGGTATAATGGTGGTTTTTGGTTATACGACAGCTATGGCTACTGAGCAGTATCCTGAGGTTTGGGTTTCTAATAAGGTTGTTTTAGGAACGTTTATTACTGGTTTGTTGATGGAGTTTTTTATAATTTACTATGTGTTGAAGGATAAGGAGGTGGAGATTGTGTTTAAGTTTAATGGTATGGGGGATTGGGTAATTTATGATACAGGGGATTCTGGGTTTTTTAGTGAGGAGGCCATGGGGATTGCTGCTTTGTACAGCTATGGTACTTGATTAGTTATTGTTACTGGTTGATCTTTATTAATTGGTGTAGTGGTGATTATAGAGATTACTCGTGGAAATTAAGTAGAATTGTGCTAGTGAAAATCGTAATTAGGAAGGAAAGGAAATATAATTTAATTAAGCCTTTTTGGTTTGTGATTATGATAGATGTTTTTATTTGGGTTAGTGAGATGGTTTTTGGTATAATGGTTTCTAGTCAGGTTAGGTCTAGAAGGGAGGATGCTGATTTTTGGCTTATTGTTAGATTTATATAGGGGGTTAAGCGGTGTATGACTGTGGGATAATATCCTAGTAGGTTAGAAAATTTGAATATGTTTGATGGGTAATTGAACTTTAAGTAGTGGGTTATGTTGTTAATTTCTAGTGCTAGAATAAAGCCTAGGATTGTAATTGTTAGGGCGGTGATTTTTAGGTAGTAGGGTATAGTTGTTTGGGGAATGGTTGTTGGGGGGATGTTGTTAGAAATGATGAATCCTGCGAAAAGACTTCCGATTAGTAAGCGTTTAATTGAGTTAATTAGGAATGGGTTGTTTTCATTAATAGAAATAAGGGTTGGGAATCGGGGTTGTCCTAGGAGTGTGAAGAAAATAATACGGGTACTGTAGATAGCTGTGAAGGAGATGGCGATTAGTGTTATTAAGAGGGCTCAGGCGTTGGTATATGACGTGTTGGCGGATTCAATAATTAGATCTTTGGAGTAGAATCCGGTGAGGAAAGGTATTCCTGTTAGTGCATGGCTGCCAATAATAAGGGCTGTTGCGGTGAATGGTATGGCTTTAAATAGGCCTCCTATTTTTCGAATATCTTGTTCGTTATTTAGATTGTGGATGATGGAGCCGGAGCATAGAAATAATATGGCTTTGAAGAAAGCGTGGGTGCAGATGTGAAGAAGTGCTAGGTGAGGCTGGTTAATTCCAATTGTTACTATCATAAGGCCGAGTTGGCTGGATGTAGAGAAGGCGATGATTTTTTTAATGTCATTTTGGGTGAGGGCACATATTGCTGTAAATAGTGTGGTAATGGCTCCTAGGCATAGTATAGTAGATTGGATGAGTTTATTGTTTTCTGTTAATGGATAAAAGCGGATTAGTAAGAAAATACCTGCTACTACTATTGTACTTGAGTGGAGTAATGCTGAGACAGGTGTCGGACCCTCTATTGCGGAGGGTAATCATGGGTGCAGGCTAAATTGTGCGGATTTTCCGGTTGCGGCTAGAATTAGTCCTATTAGAGGTAGATTTGAGTTCTCTGGTTTTAGTAAGAAGATTTGTTGAAGGTCTCAAGTGTTGAGGTTAATTAGGAATCATGCTATTGCTAGGATAAATCCGATGTCGCCAATGCGGTTATATAGGATTGCTTGTAGAGCTGCTGTGTTTGCGTCTGCTCGTCCGTATCACCATCCAATTAGTAGAAATGATATAATTCCGACTCCTTCTCAGCCAATGAATAGTTGAAAGATGTTATTTGCAGTGACGAGGATGAGTATTGTGATAAGAAATAAGAGTAAGTACTTAAAAAATTGGTTGATGTTGGGGTCGGAATGTATGTATCATATTGAGAATTCTATGATGGATCATGTGACGAATAGTGATACTGGGATAAATATTGTCGAGAAGTAATCTATTTTGAAGCTGAGAGATAGTTTGAGGGTTTGGATGGTTAGTCAGTGTCAGTTTGAAATAATTATTTCTTGTCCTGTATGAATAAATATTATAGTGGGAATTATACTAGTGATAAAGGCGTATGAAATGGTTGTTTTTACGTAAAGTGGGTAATTGGTGAATTTGTGGGTGCTAAGACTAGTTGTCATGATGGGTACGGTTAGTAGGATTAGGGTAGTTAGTGTGAGGGATGGGAACAGGTTTATTACTTTTATTTGGAGTTGCACCAATTTTTTGGTTCCTAAGACCAATGGATAACTGCTATCCTTTAAAAGTTTGAAAAAGCCATGTTGTCAGGCATGGGAGCATAGAATTAGCAGTTCTTGCATACTTTTTCGGTAAATAAGAAGGTGATAGGCTTCTATTGTTAGATTCACAATCTAATGTTTTTTTAAACTATATTTACAGTATAGGGGTCCTAGGATAATTTTTGGGTTTAGGGATAGAAGCAGTAGTGGTAGTATGTGTAGTGATATGAGTGCATTTTCTCGTGTGAAGGAAGGTGAAATGTTATTGATATGATGAGTGTATTTGCCCCGTTGTGTTGTGATTAGTATATAGAGGGTGTAGAGAGTAGTGATTACTATGTTAAGTCCTATTAGAATAATTGTGATATTAGATCATGAAAAAGTCGATATTACTACAAATAGTTCTCCGATTAGGTTGATTGTTGGGGGTAGAGCCAGGTTGGTTAGACTTGCTAGGAGTCATCAGGTGGCTATTAGTGGAAGAAGTGTTTGTAGGCCGCGGGCTAAGATTATTGTACGGCTGTGAATTCGTTCGTAGTTAGAATTTGCTAGGCAGAAAAGTATAGAGGATGTAAGGCCGTGGGCAATTATCAGGGCGGTGGCTCCTATGTAGCTTCAGGGTGTTTGGATTAGGATTGCAACGATGACAAGTGCCATGTGGCTAATAGAGGAGTACGCGATGAGTGATTTCAGGTCCGTTTGACGAAGGCAAATTGAGCTGGTTATGATTATGCCTTATGCCTCATAGTGATAGCATGATGAATGGGTATGCTATAAAGTCGGTGATTGGATCTAGGAGAAGCGTAATTCGTAACATGCCGTATCCTCCTAGTTTTAGTAGGATTGCTGCAAGAACTATGGAGCCTGCAATTGGGGCTTCTACGTGGGCTTTGGGTAGTCAGAGATGAAGTCCGTATAGTGGTATTTTTACTATAAAGGCTATTATGCATGCTAGTCACATGAAGGTGTTGGATCAGGAGCTGGGTATTGGTTGTACTCAGTATTGTAGAATTAGGAAGTTTAGGGATCCTATATGTGTTTTGAATATAGATTAGTGCAACTAGTAAGGGTAGGGATCCTGCTAGTGTATAAAACAAGAAGTAGAGACCGGCATTTAGGCGTTCTGTTTGGTTCCCTCATCGGGAATAATAATGAGTGTGGGAACTAGTGTTGCTTCAAATAAAATATAAAAGAGAATTAGTTCTGTAGCAGAGAATGTCATAATTAGAAATAGTTGTAATAGGATTAGTATTGAGATGAAGAATTTTTTTCGGGCTGGGTTTTCTTTTGATAGGTGATGCTGGCTTAGCTATAAGTATTAAGGGGAGGAGTCATATGGTTAGAATAAGTAGTGGTGTAGATAAGGAGTCGGAGAAGAAAGTTAATGAGTAGTTGAGGCTGTTATCGCCAAATTGGTTTATAAGGAGTAGGCTTGTAAGGCTAATTAGTAAGCTGTGGAAGTGTGGAGTTAATTCAGATTATGTTTTTTTTTGATAGCCAGGTTAGGGTATAAGTATTATTGTGGAAATAATGTATTTTAGCATTGTAGCAGATTAAGGTTTTGTACGTAGTCGGTGCCGTATGTGTTTGATACCATTACTAGCAAGGATAGGCCTAGTGCTGCTTCGCAGGCTGCGAAAACTAGTAGAATAATGGGTATTATACTGGCTAAAGTGAAGTGTGAGTTTAGGATTATTAGGGTAGCTATAACGAATAAGGACAATATTATTCCTTCCAGGCATAGGAGGGAGGATATTAGGTGAGATCGATACATTAGTAATCCCGTGAGAGATACTATGAATGCTATTATAATATTTATGTATACGAGGGACATTTGGTACTTATGAGTTTGATCATAATCTAATGAGTCGAATCATTTATTTTGGTTTAAACAAAGTACCATATTCGGTCCATTCTAATCCTTTTTGGGTTCATTCATAGGCTAGGGCTTGTGGCTAGTAGGAAAATTAGGAGAAGGGATATAGTAAGCATTGTGTTAAGGTTAGTTGTTTGTGAGGCCCATGGTAGTGGTAGAAGTAGTGCAATTTCTAGATCGAAGAGGAGGAATGTGATAGCTACTAGAAAGAATTTTATGGAGAAAGGAAGGCGAGCAGATCCTATGGGGTCGAATCCACATTCGTATGGGCTTGTTTTTTCTGAGTATACGTTTAGTTGGGGGAGTCAGAATGCGATGGTCACGAGCAATGTAGCTAGTGTAAAGTTAGTTAGGAGGGTAATTATAAGGTTTATTGTTCTTTTTCGGGTTAGGCCGAAGCTAACTGATTGGAAGTCAGTTGTACTAATTAATACTAAAAGAACATGAGCCTCAACAGTAGATGGAAACATAGAGGAAAAGTCATACTACGTCTACGAAGTGTCAATATCAGGCCAGCGGCTTCGAAGCCGAAATGGTGATTGGAGGTAAAGTGAAATTTTAGTTGGCGGAGGAAGCAGACAATTAGAAAGTAGATCCAATAATGACATGGAGGCCGTGGAATCCTGTAGCTACGAAGAAAGTTGAGCCGTAAACTCCGTCTGAGATTGTAAAGGGGAGCTCATAGTATTCTGATGCTTGTAGAAGTGTAAAGTATACGCCTAACGTAATGGTGATGAATAAGGCTTGTAGCATGTGGTTACGGTTCCCTTCTATGAGGCTGTGGTGGGCTCAGGTAATGGAGACTCCTGAGGCTAGAAGGACAGAGGTGTTGAGTAGTGGGACTTCTAAGGGGTTAAGTGGGTGAATGCCTGTTGGGGGTCAGCAGCTGCCTAATTCGGGTGTAGGAGCAAGGCTTGAGTGATAGAAGGCTCAGAAGAAGCCAGTGAAGAATAGGACTTCGGAGACGATGAAGAGGATTATTCCGTAGCGAAGGCTTTTTGGACAGCAGGAGTATGGTGGCCTTGAAAGGTACTTTTCTCGGATTACATCTCGTCATCATTGGTATTTGTAAGTATGTTTGTTGTTAGGCCTAGGGTCAGTAGAGCTGTTGAATTGAAGTGAAATCACATGATGAGGCCAGATGTTATTAGGAGGGCAGATAGTGCTCCTGTGAGGGGTCAGGGACTTGGGTTTTACTATGTGATAGGCGTGGGTTTGGTGTGTCATTATGTATTGTCGTGCAGATATAAGCTAACTAGGAGGGTGAATACGTAGGCTTGAACTATAGCTACTGCGAATTCGAGGATTGTTAGTAGAGCTAAAATAGTAAATGTAATAGTGCTGTTGTGGTATTGATATTTAATAATGCAAGGGTAGCTCCTCCGATTAAGTGAATTAATAAGTGCCCTGCTGTGATGTTGGCTGTTAATCGTACGCAAGGGCTACTGGTTGGATGAAGAGGCTGATGGTTTCGATAATTACCAGTATTGGGATTAGTGGGGTAGGTGTTCCTTGTGGTAGGAAGTGGGCGAGTGATGCTTTGGTTTTGTTGCGGAAGCCTGTAACTACGGCCCCTGCTCATAGGGGAATAGCCATGCCTAAATTTATTGATAGTTGTGTGGTTGGTGTAAATGAATGGGGTAATAAGCCTAATAAATTTGTAGACCCAATAAATAGAATTAGGGACATTAATATCAATGTTCATGTTTGTCCTTTGGTGTTGTGAGTGCATATTATTTGTTTTGACATGAGTTGAAGTGCTCATTGTTGGAGGGAGATAAGGCGGTTATTAATTAGTCGGTTTGATGTAGGAAATAGTAAGCTAGGAATATAATGACGAGAGTAACAAGGGGGAGGCCTAGAATTACAGGGTAATGAAAGAGGTAAATAGATTTTCGTTCATTTTGTTTCTCAAGGGGCGTCTTGTTTTGGCGTTTTTGTTGTTATTAATTTTGGGTTATAGTAGAAATCGTGTTTTGAGATTTTTAATTGAGACAATAAAGAGGACTAAAAATATTGATAGAATTGTCGTGAGTCACGTTGATGTGTCTAGTTGTGGCATGTCATCAAGGAGAGTGTTGTGCTCTCGGTCTTTAACTTAAAAGGTTAATGCTGGCATAGCTTCTTGATGACTTATAACATTGATGCAGATCACTTTTCAAAATATTCTAATGGGACTAGTTCGAGAACGATTGGTATGAAACTATGATTTGATCCGCAGATTTCTGAGCATTGGCCGTAAAATAGGCCTGGACGAGTTGATATGAGGGTTGTTTGATTTAAACGGCCTGGAATTGCGTCTGTTTTTAGTCCTAGAGAGGGAACTGCTCATGAGTGTAAAACGTCTTCGGAGGAGATTAGTATTCGAATTGTTATTTCTATAGGTAATACAGCTCGGTTATCTACTTCTAGTAATCGTAGTTCTCCAGGTTTCAATTCTGATGTTGGAATTATATAGGAGTCGAAGCTTAAGTCTTCATAGTCTGTGTACTCATAACTTCAGTATCATTGATGTCCTATGGTCTTTACTGTGAGAGATGGGTTGTTGATTTCGTCTATTATGTATAGAATTCGTAGGGATGGGAGAGCAATTATAATCAGAATAATGGCTGGTAGAATGGTTCAGATTGTTTCTACTTCTTGTGCGTCTATGGTGCTGGTATGGGTTAGTTTTGTTGTTAGTATCAGTAAGATAATATAGAGTACTAGTGAGCTAATTAGGAAAACAATTATCAGAGTGTGATCGTGAAAGTGTAGCAGTTCTTCTATGATGGGTGATGTTGCGTCTTGAAAGCCTAGCTGTACGGATATGCCATATGAGATGTACGGGACTTTCACCTGTAATTTAATCTTGACAAGGTTATGTAATGTTTTACTAACATCTCGTTTATTGAGAGAGACATAGTGGTTATGGTGTTGGCTTGAAACCGATATAGGGGGTTCAATTCCTTCCTCTCTTATTTTAGGTTAATGTATGTAGGTTCTTCAAATGTGTGATATGGTGGAGGGCATCCGTTTAGTCATTCTAGATTTGTTGTGGTTAGGTCCACGGTTAAGACTTCCCGTTTGGATGCAAATGCTTCTCAGATGATAAAAGTCATTAATATTACTGCCGTTAGTGAGATGAATGAGCCTATAGATGAAATAGTGTTTCATATTGTATATGCGTCTGGGTAATCGGAGTATCGTCGTGGTATACCAGATAGCCCTAAGAAATGTTGTGGAAGAAGGTCATGTTAACACCTACAAATATAATTGCGAAATGGATTTTGGCTCATGTGTCATTAAGGGTGTAGCCTGAGAATAAGGGAAATCAATGTACAAATCCTCCTATGATAGCGAATACAGCTCCTATTGATAGTACGTAGTGGAAATGTGCTACCACATAGTATGTGTCGTGGAGAACGATGTCAAGGGAGGAGTTGGCTAAAAACAATTCCAGTTAGTCCTCCAACTGTAAAAAGGAAAATGAGCCTAGGGCTCATATTATAGCGGGGGATCAATTTGATATTTCCTCCGTGAAGTGTTGCTAGCCAACTAAAGACTTTTACTCCGGTTGGGATAGCAATAATTATAGTAGCGGATGTAAAGTAAGCTCGTGTATCGACGTCTATTCCGACTGTGAATATATGATGGGCTCATACAATAAATCCTAGAAATCCAATTGATATTATGGCTCATACTATTCCTATATATCCAAATGGCTCTTTTTTTCCTGAATAGTAGGTTACGATGTGGGAGATTATTCCCAAAGCCAGGTAAAATTAGAATATATACTTCGGGGTGTCCAAAAAATCAGAATAAGTGTTGATATAAGATAGGGTCTCCTCCTCCTGCTGGGTCAAAGAAAGTTGTATTCAGGTTTCGGTCTGTAGTAATATTGTGATGCCAGCTGCTAATACAGGAAGTGAGAGGAGGAGTAGTACGGCAGTGATCAGTACAGATCACACGAACAGGGGGTCTGGTATTGTGATATTGCGGAGGTTTTATGTTAATAATAGTTGTAATAAATTAATGGCTCCTAAAATTGAGGAAACACCTGCTAGGTGTAGGGAGAAAATGGTCAGGTCTACTGAGGCTCCTGCGTGGGCTAGATTACCTGCTAGAGGGGATATACGGTTCAACCCGTCCCTGCTCCGGCTTCGACTATAGAGGATGCTAGGATAATAGGACAGAAGGGGGGAGGAGCCAAAAACTTATATTATTTATCCGAGGGAAATGCTTATATCAGGGGCTCCAATCATTAGAGGAAACTAGCCAGTTGCCAAACCCTCCAATTATAATAGGCATTACTATAAAGAAGATTATTACGAATGCGGTGTGCAGTTACAATTACGTTGTAGATTTGGTCATCTCCAAGTAGAGTTCCGGGTTGGCCTAACTCAGCACGAATTAAGTAAGCTCAGAGCGGTTCCTACTATGCCGGCTCAGGCACCAAATAGGAAGATAAAGGGTACCGATATCTTTATGATTAGTTGAAAATAATCAGCGGTTTATGAACATGGGTAAAATGGCTGAGTAAAGCAATAGACTGTAAATCTAAGAATAGAGGTTTGATTCCTCTTTTTACCAGGTCTGTAGTGAATTAACATATTGAATTGCAAATTCAAAGGAGCAGCTTCAAACTCTGCCGGGGCTTCTCCCGCCTTTTTTTTCTTGCGGCGGGAGAAGTAGATTGAAGCCAGTTATTTAGGGTATTAGCTGTTAACTAAAGTTTCGTGGGGGTGGGACCCACCAATCTAGTGAGGATTTAGCTTAATTAAAGTAGTTGATTTGCATTCAATTGATGTAAGATATGATCTTGCAGTCCTTATCAGGAATTAAGTAAATTATACTATGCTTAGGGCTTTGAAGGCTCTTGGTCTATTTAACTAAATTCCTATTCTAGATTGAGAGAATTGGTGTAAGTGGTAGTAGTATAGTGGACAATACGGTTATTGTTGGTAGGAGGGTTATTCGTTTTATGGTTGAGAATTGTCATTTTATTTTTATGTTGTTTGTGGAAGGGAACTTAGTAAAGTGTGGTGGAATATGCCAGTCGTATGTAGAAATATAGGTTTTAGTAGTGCTGTAATTGCTATGAAGGTAGGTAGGATAATGCTATTGTTTTTTGTCATTTCTTGAATAATTATTCATTTTGGCATAAATCCTGATAGTGGGGGAGTCCTCCTATTGATAGGAGGGTAATGAGAATTAGAATAGTTATGATGGGTGTTTTTGTTTCATGTGTGTGATAGTGATAGAGTGGTTGTGGTTGAGTTGGCTATAAATAGTGTAAATATGGTGGAAGTTATGATGATGTAAATGATTAGGTTTAGTAATGTTATGGTGGGATTGTATGGTAAAATTGCTGTTATAGCCTATGTGGGCAATTGATGAGTAAGCTATAATTTTTTCGTAGTTGGGTTTGGTTTAATCCTCCTCAGCCTCCGATTATAATGGATAGAATTGATAGGGTTAAGATTATATTTAGGTTGATGGATTGGGATACTTGGTAAAGTACCGATATGGGTGCTAGTTTTTGTCATGTAAGTAAGATTAGGCCTGAAGATAGAGGGATGCCTTGTGTTACTTCTGGGACTCAGAAGTGGAATGGGGCTATTCCTAGTTTATGGCGAGGGCTATTGTTATGAGTATGGAGGCTGTTGGGTTAAATAGTTTTATTACGGTTCATTGGCCTGAGAATATTAAGTTGATGATAATGGCTATTATTAGTAGTATTGAGGCTGTTGATTGAGTTAGGAAATATTTAGTTGATGCTTCTGTGGCTCGTGGGTTGTGTTTTTTTATTATAATAGGAATGATGGCGAGTATATTTATTTCAAATCCGATTCAGATGAGTAGTCAGTGGGAGCTAATTATAACGATAATGGTTCCAAGTATTATAGTTATTAAGATAATAATGAGAGTGATTGGGTTTATTAGTACGGGAAGGATACAAACCAACATTTTCGGGGTATGGGCCCGATAGCATAATTAGCTGACCTTACTATTAGAATTTGGTGTAATTGGGGAGCACGAAGAGTTTTGAGTTCTTAGGAGTAGGTTCAATTCCTATAGTTCTAGAAATAAGAGGATTTAAACCTCTATAATTTACTCTATCAAAGTAACTCTTTTGTCAGACATATTTCTTATGTTTGTGGGGGGATACTTGATAGGAGAATAGGTAGAGATACATGTCATATGCATAGGGCTAGCGTTAGGGGTAGAAAATTTTTTCATAATAAGTGCATCAGTTGATCATAGCGGAATCGGGGGTAGGATGCTCGGATTCATAGGAAGGTCATTGTGAGTAGTAGTGATTTGATGATAAAGTTAATTGCGTAGAGTTCTGGTATGTATGGGTTATGGGATGCTCCTAGGAAGAGGGTTGTTGTGAAGATATTTATTATAATAATGTTTGCATATTCTGCTATAAAGAATAGGGCGAATGGTCCTGCGGCGTATTCTACATTAAAGCCCGATACTAGTTCAGATTCTCCTTCAGTAAGATCAAATGGTGCTCGGTTTGTTTCTGCTAGTGTTGAAATGAATCATATTATTGCTAAGGGTCATGCTGGGAAGATTAGTCATACTTGTTCTTGTGTAATGATAATGTAGAGAGAGTGAAGGATCCATTTATTAGTAAGATTGATAGTAAGATAATTGCTAGTGTAACTTCATATGAAATTGTTTGTGCTACTGCTCGTAGGGCTCCAATAAGAGCGTATTTTGAGTTGAGGCTCAGCCTGATCAGAGGATCGAGTATACGGCTAAGCTTGATATAGCTAATATGAAAAGGATTCCTAAGTTTATATTGATGAGGGGATAGGGTATGGGTAGGGGGATTCATATAGTTTAAGGCTAGGGTTAGGGCTAGGATGGGGGCTAGAATAAATATTGAGATTGAGGATGTGGCAGGTCGTAGGGGTTCTTTAATGAAAAGTTTGATTGCATCGGCGATGGGTTGGAGTAAGCCATATGGTCCTACAATATTTGGGCCTTTTCGGAGTTGTATGTAGCCTAGGATTTTTCGTTCAACTAGTGTAAGAAAGCTACGGCTAGAAGAATGGGGATAATAAGTGTTAAGATGTTGAGTATAAACATTTTGTTAAGGAGAGATTTGAATCTCTGAGTATAAAGGTTTAAGTTTTACGCAATTACCGGGCTCTGCCACCTTAACTGGGCCCTTTTCTAGGGCAGGTATTGTTTGTGAGGTCAATTGAGATAAAGTCATTGATTGATTTAAGGCGCTTTGTTGAAGTTGGCCTTATTTCTCTTGTCCTTTCGTACTGGGAGAAATACATAAACAGATAGAAACCGACCTGGATTACTCCGGTCTGAACTCAGATCACGTAGGACTTTAATCGTTGAACAAACGAACCTTTGATAGCGGTTGCACCATCGGGGTGTCCTGATCCAACATCGAGGTCGTAAACCCTATTGTCGATATGGACTCTTGAATAGGATTGCGCTGTTATCCCTAGGGTAACTTGTTCCGTTGAATCAAGTCTTTGGATCAATAAACGATAGTTTGATTTGACTTGTGGGTCTAGTCTTTAAAATCGTTCGGAGGATTTTTTGTTCTCCGAGGTCACCCCAACCAAAACTGCTAGTCCATAAAGAGTGTTGTTATCCCTTATTGGTTAAGTTTATTTTCTTTGGACTAGTTAGTTAAAGCTCCATAGGGTCTTCTCGTCTTGTTGGTTTATTCCCGCCTCTTCACGGGAAGGTCAATTTCACTGATTGGAAGTAAGAGACAGTAAAACCCTCGTGTGGCCGTTCATACAAGTCCTTATTAGAGAACAAATGATTATGCTACCTTTGCACGGTCAGGATACCGCGGCCGTTTACGTCTAGTCCACTGGGCAGGCAGTGCCTCCAATACTGGGGATGCTGGAGTGATGTTTTTGGTAAACAGGCGGGATTTGTGTTTGCCGAGTTCCTTTTACTTCTTTAATCTTCCTGGGTGCACTCCTGTGTTGGATTAACAGTATAATTAATAAATTATTTATTGTTGGGTTATTTTTATTTACTGTTAACAGTCAGAGTATTATCAGATACTGACTTAAACTTGTGCAAGGAGAAAATATTTCTTGTTACTCATATTAACATTATTGCTTCTATTTAGTAATAGAATAGTCCAGTACTAGGTCTAGAGTTGGTTATATTGTTGTTGGGATTAGTATTGTTTTTATTGTTGAGCTTTAACGCTTTCTTAATAGATGGCTGCTTTTAGGCCTACTATGGTGTTGTAAGATCTTACTCTCTAGTGAAGGTTGTACCCATTTCTAAAAGGCTGTACCTTTTTAGACTAACTTTAAAGATACAGTGAGATTTGTTTATATTTTTTGGTATCTTTAAAGCTGAACTAAGATTCATTTCTGGACAACCAGCTATCACCAGGCTCGTAGGCATGTCACCTCTACTTATAGATCTTCTCACTATTTTTGCCACATAGATGAGTTGGTTCTAATAAACTGTCTATAGGTAGCTCGTCTGGTTTCGGGTTACTAGCTGAAATTCGTTTTGTTAAGTTTTTTGCTCGTTAATTCATTATGCAAAAGGTACAAGGGTTAATCTTTGCTTTTTTGTACTTTGATTATTTTCTTTCATCGTTCCCTTACGGTACTTTCTCTATAGCGCCATGTTTAGAATTTCTATCTCCTATACTTTAATAGGGGTAAATGTTTTGTTTTAGTATGTTTTGGTTATTGGATTGAAGAGTGGGGGTTTGGGCTAGGCATAGTTCAAAACAATTCACAGTACACGAAATCTTCTAGGTGTAAACTAGATGCTTTAATTAAGCTATGTCTTGGTTTGTCCAAGCACACTTTCAGTATGCTTACCTTGTTACGACTTACCTCCTCTCGTGTAATTGGTGCATGTAAATAGGTTTGGGTGCATATATTTACTTGAGGAGGGTGACGGGCGGTGTGTGCGTGCTTCATGGCCTGGTTCAACTAAGCACTCTATTCTTAGTTTACTACTAAATCCTCCCTTGGCTGTTAGTTTCATAATGGCTTTCGTATTAAGTTTTCTTGGATAGAAAATGTAGCCCATTTCTTCCCATTCCATAGGTTACACCTTGACCTAACGTTTTTATGTGTTATGATTGAGCTTACTTTTGTTCCTTTTCAGGTTTGCTTGATGATGGCGGTATACAGACTGTATTAGCAAGGATTGGTGAGGTTTATATCGGGGTTTATCGATTATAGAACAGGCTCCTCTAGAAGGGTGTAAAGCACCGCCAAGTCCTTTGAGTTTTGGGCCGTTGCCGGTAGTACTCTGGCGAATAATCTTGTTTTTGCAATTATTTATGTTTAGGGCTAAGCATAGTGGGGTATCTAATCCCAGTTTGGGTCTTAGCTATAGTGTGTCAGTTGTCGTAGAGTTACTTTCGTCACTTATTTTTGTTATAATTATGGCTTTTTACAGCTTAATTAGGATTTAACTCTATTTGGTGTAGTACTTTAACACGTTTAACGCCGTGTTCCTGTTAGCTTTGGGTTAGTCGTATGACCGCGGTGGCTGGCACGAGATTTACCAACCCTAGTTAATATGGCTTAGTCGAACTTTCGTTCATGGCTTAAATTTTGTCACTGCTGTTTCCCGTGGGGGTGTGGTTAAGCCAAGGCGTTTATGAGCTACAGGGTGTGTGCTTGATACCTGCTCCTCTTAGTCCTGCTGATTCGGAGGCGCTACTCACCGGGGTGCGGATGCTTGCATGTGTAAGTCTATTGAAAGTTAACAGGAAGGCCAGGACCAAACCTATGTGTTTATGGAGTTGGTATACTCATCTAGGCATTTTCAGTGCCTTGCTTTAAATTTAAGCTACATTAACCATGTAGTATGTAAGCAGACCCAGGCACCTATATGTCTATCTTGTTTGGAGTGTGAATTTGAGTATTGGGGGTGAGATAAATTTATATTGATACTTAGGGGGAAGTATGTTAAAAATGGTGGTTAATATTTAAGAGGGGGGGGGGGAAATATAACTAGGTATGTCCTGTAACCATTGACTGAAATGCCCATGCCTACCATTATGGGGATGCTCAAGATGCAGTTAAGTCCAGCTACAATTTATGCTCCGGGTCGGGGCCTTTGACGGCCATAGCTGAGTCCAAGCATCCCCGAAAATTAAAAAATACCAAATGTATGACAGCACAGTTATGTGTGAGCATGGGCTGATTAGTAATTAGTCCATCGAGATGTCTTATTTAAGAGGAAAGAATGGGCGGTTTTAGATGAGATGGCCCTGAAGAAAGAACCAGATGTCTGATAAAGTCATTAAATAGCTACCCCCACGATTAATGGCCCGGAGCGAGAAGAGAAATCCCTGCCAAGCGGGTGGCTGGTTTCACGCGGCATGGTCGGTAAGCTCGTGATCTAGTGGACGGGATACGCATGTGACGAGGATAGATTTGACTTTATGCGCTATGTACGATCTAAGCAGGAAATGTCCTATGTACTATAGATAATTTTTTATTGTACTTGCTTATATGCAAGGGGAAAATCATTTAATGTACTATATACATATTATATCTTTATTACATTAATTATGATGTACATGCTTATATGCATGGGGTAGATCATGTAATGTAATATATACATAGTATGTCTTTATTACATTAATTATAATGTACATACTGCACACAAAGTAGGTCATGTAGTATACTGCATTTATGTATGTTTTTATTATATTGACTTCAGTGTAATATATTCATACATATAGGATGGATCATGTGGTGTGCTAGACGCATATCATGTTTACATTGTATGAGTGTTAGTGGGTATGTTTGGGCAAATGACATGGTGTGTCTGTGTGTAGTACTCGTACATGTGTCTATTGAGGTGAGTTATTAAGCATGTTGTTACACGTGCAAGCTTATAGAGTGGGAGATTTGTGTCGTATGTTTAAAAATTTTAGCGGATTTAATACTGGGAGGTTTCTTAGTGTTTTTGGGGGTATATCAATAGACGCAATTAATAGTGGTTCAGGGAATAGTTTAAGTAGAACTTCAGCTTTGGGTGTTGATGGTGAGGCTATCGCTTCTTCCTTGAGTCTTAGGGAGGTTAATTGTTCTCCTTTCTGGTTTACAAGACCAGCGTATTAATTTTACTACAAAGACTTGTCTTCATTTCAGGAGATTGTTTTCGATGGTGCTGGCTAGTGGTATTATTGCCAGGATGATGAGGAAATATATGATGGATGCTAATTGTCCGATGGTGATGTAGGGGTGTTCAACCGGTTGTCCTCGATTCATGTAAGTGTTAATAGGTCTGCTATTAAAAGTCAGAATATGCATTGGCTGATTGGTCGAACATTATGCTTCGTTGTTTGGATGTGTGGAGGAAGGGTACGAGTGTTAAGATCAAGATGGAAAGGACTAAGGCTAGGACTCCTCCCAGTTTATTGGGGATTGATCGTAGATTGCGTATGCAAATAGGAAATACCATTCTGGCTTAATGTGGGAGGGGTGTACTGAGTGGGTTTGCTGAGTATAATTATCCGGGTCTCCGAGTAGGTCGGGAGTGAATAGTACTAGTGATATGAGGATGAGGATTAATAGTATGATGCCTAGGATGTCCTTGATGGTGTAATAAGGGTGAAATGGAATTTTGTCTGTGTCTGATGGAATTCCTGTGGGGTTGTTGGATCCTGTTTCGTGGAGGAAAATTAAGTGGATTATGGTGAGAGCTACAATGATAAATGGGAGGATGAAGTGGAAAGCGAAGAATCGGGTGAGGGTGGCTTTGTCTACTGAAAATCCCCCTCAGATCATTCAACTAGGTTGTGCCAATGTATGGGATTGCCGAGAGGAGGTTGGTAATGACTGTTGCTCCTCAGAATGATATCTGTCCTCATGGTAGGACATAGCCTATGAATGCTGTGGCTATTGTTGTAAATAGGAGAATTACTCCGATGTTTCATGTTTCTAAGAAGGTATATGATCCGTAATATAGGCCTCGTCCCTACATGCATAAATAGGCAGATAAAAAATATTGATGCTCCGTTTGCGTGCATATATCGGATGATTCAGCCATAGTTTACGTCTCGACAAATGTGGGTTACAGAGGAGAATGCTATTGTTGTATCGGATGTGTAGTGTATTGCTAGGATAGGCCTGTTAAGATTTGTAGAGCTAAGCAAGTGCCTAGGAGGGATCCAAAGTTTCATCATGATGAGATGTTTGATGGAGTTGGGAGGTCAATGAGTGCGTTGTTTACGATTTTTATTAGTGGGTGAGTTTTTCGGATGTTGATCATTAGTGTTCTTGTAGTTGAATAACAACGATGGTTTTTCATATCATTAGTCATGGTTAGATTCCATGCAGGAATAATGATTATGTACATTGTATTTATTTTAAGTGTAATTTTTGTGATGGGCTTTGTAGGGTTTTCTTCAAAACCTTCGCCTATTTATGGGGGGTTGGGATTGATTGTGAGTGGTGGGGTTGGGTGTGGTATTGTGTTAAATTATGGTGGTTCTTTTTTAGGTTTAATGGTTTTTTTAGTTTATTTAGGGGTATAATGGTGGTTTTTGGTTATACGACAGCTATGGCTACTGAGCAGTATCCTGAGGTTTGGGTTTCTAATAAGGTTGTTTTAGGGAACGTTTATTACTGGTTTGTTGATGGAGTTTTTTTATAATTTACTATGTGTTGAAGGATAAGGAGGTGGAGATTGTGGTTTAAGTTAATGGTATGGGGGATTGGGTAATTTATGATACAGGGGATTCTGGGTTTTTTAGTGAGGAGGCCATGGGGATTGCTGCTTTGTACAGCTATGGTACTTGATTAGTTATTGTTACTGGTTGATCTTTATTAATTGGTGTAGTGGTGATTATAGAGATTACTCGTGGAAATTAAGTAGAATTGTGCTAGTGAAAATCGTAATTAGGAAGGAAAGGAAATATAATTTAATTAAGCCTTTTTGGTTTGTGATTATGATAGATGTTTTTATTTGGGTTAGTGAGATGGTTTTTGGTATAATGGTTTCTAGTCAGGTTAGGTCTAGAAGGGAGGATGCTGATTTTTGGCTTATTGTTAGATTTATATAGGGGGTTAAGCGGTGTATGACTGTGGGATAATATCCTAGTAGGTTAGAAAATTTGAATATGTTTGATGGGTAATTGAACTTTAAGTAGTGGGTTATGTTGTTAATTTCTAGTGCTAGAATAAAGCCTAGGATTGTAATTGTTAGGGCGGTGATTTTTAGGTAGTAGGGTATAGTTGTTTGGGGAATGGTTGTTGGGGGGATGTTGTTAGAAATGATGAATCCTGCGAAAAGACTCCGATTAGTAAGCGTTTAATTGAGTTAATTAGGAATGGGTTGTTTTCATTAATAGAAATAAGGGTTGGGAATCGGGGTTGTCCTAGGAGTGTGAAGAAAATAATACGGGTACTGTAGATAGCTTGTGAAGGAGATGGCGATTAGTGTTATTAAGAGGGCTCAGGCGTTGGTATATGACGTGTTGGCGGATTCAATAATTAGATCTTTGGAGTAGAATCCGGTGAGGAAAGGTATTCCTGTTAGTGCAAGCTGCCAATAATAAGGGCTGTTGCGGTGAATGGTATGGCTTTAAATAGGCCTCCTATTTTTCGAATATCTTGTTCGTTATTTAGATTGTGGATGATGGAGCCGGAGCATAGAAATAATATGGCTTTGAAGAAAGCGTGGGTGCAGATGTGAAGAAGTGCTAGGTGAGGCTGGTTAATTCCAATTGTTACTATCATAAGGCCGAGTTGGCTGGATGTAGAGAAGGCGATGATTTTTTTAATGTCATTTTGGGTGAGGGCACATATTGCTGTAAATAGTGTGGTAATGGCTCCTAGGCATAGTATAGTAGATTGGATGAGTTTATTGTTTTCTGTTAATGGATAAAAGCGGATTAGTAAGAAAATACCTGCTACTACTATTGTACTTGAGTGGAGTAATGCTGAGACAGGTGTCGGACCCTCTATTGCGGAGGGTAATCATGGGTGCAGGCTAAATTGTGCGGATTTTCCGGTTGCGGCTAGAATTAGTCCTATTAGAGGTAGATTTGAGTTCTCTGGTTTTAGTAAGAAGATTTGTTGAAGGTCTCAAGTGTTGAGGTTAATTAGGAATCATGCTATTGCTAGGATAAATCCGATGTCGCCAATGCGGTTATATAGGATTGCTTGTAGAGCTGCTGTGTTTGCGTCTGCTCGTCCGTATCACCATCCAATTAGTAGAAATGATATAATTCCGACTCCTTCTCAGCCAATGAATAGTTGAAAGATGTTATTTGCAGTGACGAGGATGAGTATTGTGATAAGAAATAAGAGTAAGTACTTAAAAAATTGGTTGATGTTGGGGTCGGAATGTATGTATCATATTGAGAATTCTATGATGGATCATGTGACGAATAGTGATACTGGGATAAATATTGTCGAGAAGTAATCTATTTTGAAGCTGAGAGATAGTTTGAGGGTTTGGATGGTTAGTCAGTGTCAGTTTGAAATAATTATTTCTTGTCCTGTATGAATAAATATTATAGTGGGAATTATACTAGTGATAAAGGCGTATGAAATGGTTGTTTTTACGTAAAGTGGGTAATTGGTGAATTTGTGGGTGCTAAGACTAGTTGTCATGATGGGTACGGTTAGTAGGATTAGGGTAGTTAGTGTGAGGGATGGGAACAGGTTTATTACTTTTATTTGGAGTTGCACCAATTTTTTGGTTCCTAAGACCAATGGATAACTGCTATCCTTTAAAAGTTTGAAAAAGCCATGTTGTCAGGCATGGGAGCATAGAATTAGCAGTTCTTGCATACTTTTTCGGTAAATAAGAAGGAGATAGGCTTCTATTGTTAGATTCACAATCTAATGTTTTTTTAAACTATATTTACAGTATAGGGGTCCTAGGATAATTTTTGGGTTTAGGGATAGAAGCAGTAGTGGTAGTATGTGTAGTGATATGAGTGCATTTTCTCGTGTGAAGGAAGGTGAAATGTTATTGATATGATGAGTGTATTTGCCCCGTTGTGTTGTGATTAGTATATAGAGGGTGTAGAGAGTAGTGATTACTATGTTAAGTCCTATTAGAATAATTGTGATATTAGATCATGAAAAAGTCGATATTACTACAAATAGTTCTCCGATTAGGTTGATTGTTGGGGGTAGAGCCAGGTTGGTTAGACTTGCTAGGAGTCATCAGGTGGCTATTAGTGGAAGAAGTGTTTGTAGGCCGCGGGCTAAGATTATTGTACGGCTGTGAATTCGTTCGTAGTTAGAATTTGCTAGGCAGAAAAGTATAGAGGATGTAAGGCCGTGGGCAATTATCAGGGCGGTGGCTCCTATGTAGCTTCAGGGTGTTTGGATTAGGATTGCAACGATGACAAGTGCCATGTGGCTAATAGAGGAGTACGCGATGAGTGATTTCAGGTCCGTTTGACGAAGGCAAATTGAGCTGGTTATG